>NC_080576.1:88295405-88600590 GCF_029962835.1 Magnolia sinica | reverse complement strand
TACTCAATCCACGTCCAAAATAAACATCACGGTGGGCCTTCCCAATAGATGGGAAGGTTATAGTCACCCCGGATCAAAAGTAGTTCTCGAGAATCATTTTCAATTTAAGGTGAAGTCTACATGATAGACGGCCTGGATCAAATATTAGATCTTTTTAATACAACCAATGTGGACCGTCCATTTTTTATCTATTGGATGGATAGGTAGAATCATTCGATCGAAGTGGTTCTTAGAGAGATATGGCAAACCAAAGATGGTCCTATGTGATGGACGGTCCGGATTAATGATCAAATGATTTTGAGTCAAATCATTCTAGACTGAATTTTCAGCCATTAATCCGATAGTTAGAATCATCCAAACAAAGTACTCTATGCTTTAGGGATTGTAGTCATTCAAAGGTTGGGCAAATCATGATCACTGCCGTCTCTTTTGGCTTTTTGGTCATGGAGGTGGCTGTCTAGATCGCATAGTTTAAAAGTTCTATATCCAAAAATGGATGTCTATATATAGATGGTCTAAATCCATACCATTCATTTGTCCATCAATGGATGGTTAATCATTCAACTATAGTGATCTTTGAGAGCCATGGTCATAGAAGGTGAGTGTATATGATAAACGATCCACATCAATGACCAAACATTCTTTAGTATAATCAATCTTGACCGTCTATTTTCCTAGAAGGCAATGCAATGGGTAGAATCATTGGATGAAGGTGATCCAAGAGTTATGGTCAATTAAAATAGGGATTTACCAGGTGGACGGACTAGATTAATGATAAAACTTTTCCAATGTCAAACATACGGATTGTCAATATCTTAGCAATAAATCTGACAATATCATGAGAAAAACATAGAGTACGTGTTCTAATGATCACATTCCAAGTGAGCATTTGCATGGTTGGAGTAGACATAAAACTATAATTAAAATTTTTAATGATGGTGTCTTTTAAATATATAAATTAGTAGAATCAAATATTAAGATGGCTAGGTAACCAGTATGGACAACATACTTTGCAACAATCAAACATGATTATACCTAATATTTATCATATATGGGTCATTTACTCATGTCTTATTGGCAGACTCATAAGAGTTTCAATATAAGGTCATGGGTTCAAGTATCCATTGTGGTGAAAACTCACTATGGTGTAAGTGTGTGTGTAGGGTGCGAGTGCTTGTAAAAAAATATCATATGATTAATATATTTTTAATCAGATTTATACACAAAAATTTAAATTACTTACACTTAGTCATATAATAATTCAAGCAAAGACGTTAAATTTATTATGAAATGCCTTTTATTTAAAAAAGAATATTAATATTTTCATTATTCATGCTTTTCCAACCATTAAAAACCCACTATAATCTTTGAACTAGGGATACCTAGGAGTGTCCACTACCTATAGCCCATTCATTTAGGAGGCATTTGGATCTTAAGCTGCTTAAGATAAGTTACTTATGTATAAGTACCTTATCTTAGTTTCTACTTCTTAAGAAGATAAATATAATTTGGTAAACAATGTACTAATCAGTTTCTCCTCTCTTCCATCCTTCTTATGCCTTTCTTTACTAACTTATGAAAAGTGGAAAAACTAAAAAAAAAAAAAAAAACTGAAGTGATTGAATACTTTTAAGTAAAAAGTTACTTATAACTAATCATAAACCAAACTTACTTATTTACTACTGTAAGTACAAAAAGTAACTTATTTGGTGGCATCCAAATGGGCCTTAAGCACATCACATCATCTAACAAGTATAACTTACTTCTCCATTTTCTTATGACCTTATATGCATTATTAAATCATAAAAATACTTAAGTTGATGTATGCATGACTCATTTGTTATTGATAACTATTGAAGAAAGAATTGAGAAGTGCTTGTTTTCTTCACGGCTCTCCAAAAATAAAGAGATGTGTAAATATTGTAGAGAGGATTAGGGCTCTTGTATGCAGTTTATGGAAAAGGGTCCTGCCCCATAACTCCCACTCCCTCGAGATCTATAACAGGAAAAAAAATGTGAATTCTCTGTAATCCTACTCCCTCGAGATCTATAACGGGAAAAAAATGTGAATTCTCCGTCATTAGGATTATGTGGCCATGTGAGTCATAGGTGCTATCAAAATTGCTTAGCCATCCATTCACGTCCAACAACATCAAACTAATTGAATGTTTGTGTGATGAATTCCTTAAATAGGCTTGTCATTTCCATAAAGGATATAACTGGCAACTAGTCATCATGTTTTGCAAACACCAATATGTGGAGCCCACCGACATGCTCATACGCTTGAGATTAATGGCTTGTCCACTCTAGTTTAATCGAAATGGTTGATCCTTAATGGTTAACCTCTAGCAAAAGTCTCACATTCTCTTACTAGCTTGTATTAAAAATGGCTAAACACATCATTAATTGGTTGTTATCACAAATACCAATGTCTTGGTTCATCTCTCACCACTTTTGTCAGTGAAAATTAGAAAATTGTAAAATTGCCTATATTTGTAAATGACAAAAATGGCCGCTTAACTTACAAATATTGGCAATCGACGGTAATAGCCAAAAATGTTAAATTTTTTTTTTTTACATCCACCATGGTTTTTTAGCCTAATAAATGATGATTCATGTTTTATGGCAACACAATTCCTGTTCATTACTTATATTTGTCATGCATGGGTAAGGAGAATGAATATTAAGTTATAGCGTTTTTTTGAGTCACAAGGTATTTCTCGGTGGAGATGATAAGACTGCTTAAAGTCCTTATACAAGTTTACACAAGGCGCAAGATTTTCATATCACAAGCCTATATTATCATAATCTATGTCATTAGGAGTGTTGATACCTTAATCACATATGATCTCACTTCAATAAATGAAGTGATGTCTACCTTAGTCTCATATTAGTATTTCAAATGGACCAAATTATATAGGGTACTACCCATGATCCATTAGACATCTAGTCAAGTTAGGAGATTGCAAGATATGAACTAGATATGTATAATACATTACCTATGCAGCAATGCTAGGACTGATGCCAAGTGGGAGAATGTTAATGCCAAGTGGGAGAACGTTAAAAATAATAGGCTACACACGTCATCGCCCATTCGGAAAACAGGATGGACGGTTTGGATCACCTTATTGGACAATCGGTGGAGCCTATAGAAATGTGGTGCATGCATTTAGTTCGTACACTATAGGAGCACCATACCCATATCTCTATAGGAGACAGAGAACTAGGGGTGTTAATGGGCCGGGTTGGCCTGTTGAGCTTTTATGTCTGATTACCTTAGACTGGCTTGGGATTGGGCTTGGGCTTCAGCTTAAAAATCAAGCTCGGCCTGACCCATTAGGGTGTGTATACACATGCGCACACGAAACTCCCATCTCTCTCTCTCCTTTATATATATATATATATATATATCACCTCCAACCCATGCATCCCATCCCTCTATCAGCTCCAATGGAGGGCCTATGGCTATTACAATAGCAGTGTCATGGCAAGTTCACCTCTCTCTTTCTTCTTGCTTCAATCTAGCAATCCACACCTCATCTCTCCATGATTCAATCCACCAACCCACACCTCTCTCTCTCTCTCTCTCTATGACTCAAGATTGGGCCCAATATAACTATGACAGGCTAGACTTGGGCTTGAGCCTATGCTGGACAATGCGGGCTGGGCTTGGACAGAGCTCGGCATACCCATTGACACCCTAAAGGGAACAATGGGTCTCTCCCTCTTTAGAAAGGCATGGAGCGGAAGGAAGGAGGCCATTTCGCCAATGGGTACTATGTAAATACTCAGGGGGTCATAGTGACGTGACATTAAAAAAAATCGCTTTATTCAACTTTTGGGATAAATCCCTATAAAGCTTGATCTCGGAAATTAGGTCTATCCAACATTCAAGTGAGACACACCATAATAAATTTCCTTCATCCTCCGTGTACTCGCCTTATGAACAAGTAGTCGGATGCCATATAAACATCAGGGTGGATGTGGAAGATGTCATGGTGGATTTCAATTTTATTTTTTTTCCTTATATGTGTAACTTACCTGATGAGTGGACCAGTCTACTTGGGCCAATGCATATACGCTTTTGATGGATGTCCAGAGTTTTGTACAAGTGTTCCACGGTTGCACCTCTGCAACTGGGCATTCCAAAGAGGCCATCATCTTGGATGCAAATTGGGTGCTACCCTACCGGGTCCCTAGCTAGGAACGGATAGGGGCTCTAAGGGGCTACGGTGATGTATGGGTTTTATCCACACTGCCCATCTATATTCTCATACCAATTTACAATGCAACCCTCAAAACGAGGCAGATCCAAGGCCCAAATGGACCACAGTGGGGATCAAACACCTATAGTTGAAAATCTTTTTGAGAGTCATGGAAGATTTGGATCAAGTTGATATTTGTGTTTTCACTTCATCTAGATCTATGTGACCTTATGAACAGGTTGGATGACAATTAACCATCATGATGAGCCCTGGGAAGGTTCAGCAGTGGATGTTGTTATCACCTGGGATGTGTGGTCTCACAGCACAGTATGGTGTACCAAGTAAACTCTGTGGGGCCCACCATGATGTGTGTCATTATCCATGCCTTCCATCCATTTTAGTAGCTCATTTTAGGGCACAAGCCCAAAATTGAAACACATCCAAAGCTCAAGTGGACCACACCATAGAAAACTGTGGGGATCACCACATCCATCGTTGAAACCTTCCTAGGACTCACAGTGATGTTTATTTGTCACCCGACCTGTTCATAAGGTCACACAGACATAAACATGGATGAAAAGAAAACACAAAGATCAGCTTGATCTAAAACTTCTAGTCCCCTAGGAGTTCCCGACCCACTGTTTCCTATGATGTGGTTGGCTTGAGATTTTAACATACTTCCATTTTGAGCTCATGCACTAAAATGATCTGAAAAAACAGATGGTCAGCGTGGATAAGACGCATACATCACAGTAAAGCCTCCCAGAGTTATTTAGCACGCTATATCCTATTGAGTTAGTTACTCGTACACAATCTACCTCATCATCTCTACTTCTAAAGGGGTGATCCACTCAGCTTTAGATCTACTTCAGTTTTTAGGCCTGTACCCTCCAAAGATACGGCAAAATGGATGACTGATGTGATAAAACCCATACATAGAGGTCGCCCCTCCATTCCTCCGTTGGAGAATAGGCAGCGCTTTGTACTCGGTTATTTATTCTTTGCAAGTGGGGCATGATCCATTAATGCAGGACACCGGTCTCTGGGGCCGACGATGCGTGCATGACATTCACCTTGTATCTATTTTTGCCGGTTCATAGTAAGACGTGAGCTCAACGACCGTGAGCCCGACGTCAAGACCAATCCAAAAGTCAGTGGGTGAGACATCAATAAGCAATGGGGACAGGACCCAACATTGAATGCTTTGAAGCCCACCGTGATGTTCGAGTCTTTGACATCCAACCTACTTGCCAGGTAAAAAGTAAAAACCAATATGAGGCCTATACAAATCTCTCAGGCCAAGAAGGTTCTAATGCAGGCATCCCACTGCACCTTTTGAAGTGGTGTGGCCCACTCAGAGTTTTTGGACGTGCATTGGTTTTGGGCTAATGTTCTTATTGGGCGCTCGGTTTGTTTTGGTCACGTGTAGTATGAGTGACTGTACTAAAATTGATTGTACGGCTGGATTCAAATTGAATAACTTGACCCCAAGTGTCAAGATAAACAGATATGTTGAATGCAATTATGTATGACCAAGACATAAGAAGATTGGTCACTTATTCAACTATAGACACCCCACCACACCAGATAAGCTAATTGAAATTGAATTGATGAATGAACAACCAAACCCCAATCCTAAACCCTAACTCTAGAATCTTAAGAAGCTTAAATCCTAGGAATTTTAGTCATAAAATCTAAACTCAGTCCATTCAATCTAGTCACACCCAGTTAGCCTAACCCTGAGCCCTAGGAACCTAAAAGCTTGAACCATAGGAACCTAAAACCTATAAGATTTGAACCAGCTCGGTGAGTCAACTCACTGAGTTAACTCACCCAGTCAGCCTACCCCCACAACCCAATCAACTCACATAGTTAAGCCCAAAACCAAGCTCGAACTCATGTTCAATTAGAAAAATGGTCGAAACCTCAAAGCAACAACCTTCACAATAGAGCCTCCACACGCTTGGAGAATGCTTTCTGCCAAAGAAGGGAGTCCAAGTGGGGATAGACAACAATCAGACTACCGTTGAACACGTGGCACTCCCCCTCTTTGGGGTAGCGTTCCTCAAGCATGTGGAACTCCACTTTTTCAAACTTGAAGTGTGCGGTTGAATTGTATTTACTTAGATGCTGATTTCCTTACTCAAAATTACCCTTTTACCACCTCATCTAATCCATAAGATGATGCCTCAAATCTCAACCCTTCAACCACATTTCGTCCTTAGGATCACCAAGAATTACCAGAAAATTAGATTGTGAGACTATAAATAGCCTTCCCCCCTTCACGTTTGAGGCATCCACTTTCATTTCAATCCACTCTCACCTCCATCCAAGACATCCATAAGAGATCTTTTAGCCTTAGCCTTAGCCATTTAGCCATCCCTCCACCAAGGAGAGTGAGAGTTAGAGAGTGAGAGAGAGAGCCTGACCCTGGTCTAGTTTAACCTAGCCAGAGTCCAAGTCTCCTAAGCCACCTAAGTTCAAATCTGAGCAACTTTATTTAGCCTTATAACACTACTGTTCATCTAACCATTCAAGCCTCTATCAGTTTCATCAAGTTAGCGCATTAGCATCATGCAACACTCATTCCCTTCTCAACCACCATATTCCTCATATACATCAATATCATAGCGCATTTCACTGTTCTCTTACATCTAACTGGCGAGCATATGTTTTGAGGCTTGCTGATATAATCGGATCTTGCCCACTAGAAAGCTTAGCCAGTTAGCCGTTGTTTTAAGCATACGCATTGCATTCTATCGTTTTCTCATATCTGACTGGTGAACATATGCTCTTAGACCCGCCGATACAATCACAGAGGTCCACCAGAAACCTTAGCCGATTGGCCATCATTCGTTCATAAGTATCCATACAACATCATAAGCACCTCATACATATACCCTGCACTTGATCGTTTCAAGCGTATGCTCTGTGGCTTGCCGATATAGTCGGATCCTGCCCATAAGAAATTCAAATCGATCAATCATCACTGCTATTACATCACATTACACTTTCTATATATGAGAACTACCTTTATTCCTCATAAATTAGTCAGATATTGTGAAGTAAAGACTGTATATCCGTACGAGCAAAGTGGGTGCCTAACACCTTCCCTCTTTGTAACCGCGGTCCCTTAATTGGAATATCTGGAAAATAAAATCACGAGTCATTTTAAGGTTAAGGATCTTCCAGTCTTCAATCTTGAGCGTTTCTACGGGGTCTAATTGACTGTAAAATCGTAACAATTCGTTAGTAGTGACTCAGGTAAAATATTATACCATTTTACCCCTCTCATAAAAGCCCTCGAGCAAGGCAACTAGTGGAAAAGTGAGAGTCGATCTCTCGTCCCTGTGGGAAATCCTTTCTCTAGCATTCACATCAGCCACTCATAAGATAATTATTAAGAAGATTAGGCGATTATCGGATGTTGGGGTTCTTCCTTTGAAGATGGGTTGCACTTTGCTTTTTGTACGAAAGAACTTTTATAAGCGAAACAGTCAAACAAAAATGAAATACTTACGGTCGATCATAGGGAGCAACAGTAAGATGCATTTATGTAAGATAAATTGATTGTATTGATATCGGGAATAGTCCAACACAAAAGCGTATACCTGGATTACAACTAAAGATTATCACAACTGGATTACAGCTAAAGATTACGCACATCTACTACCTCTTGAAAACTTATAAAAATAGCACTTGAAGAAGGGTTATAAGCTCTTGTCAACATAAATTAATTAATTAATTATCATTTTAACTCTAAGCCGCTAATTCCTTTTATTCTCCATAAACAAATATTAGTTGTAGGGTTGAAAGTCAGGCGGGTTGGGTCGGGTTGGTGCTCAACCCTAGCCCAACCCAACCTCGGGTTGGGAATTCTCAACCCAAGCCTAACCCAAGTGGGCTCGGTCGGGTTGGTCTGGTGGATACATCCTAATATTTTTGTTATTACATTAGTCTATTATACTTTCAATACACGTCTTATTTTTTGTACCTATAATTTTATTAATTCTGTATGTAGTTATTTATCATCAAGAACTTCATTTTTTATAAACAAACAAGCTAAAATATAGGGCAAATACTCTTTTAAGAATCGTGTCGTGTAGCACACAATCTATTTGGGAGAGAGAAATCATGCATATCTTGTTAGCTTGAGTCATTAGAAATGACGTGGACGAATGAAACCCGATGGCATTGGAATTTCCCATGCCTTCAACAAGAGATGATCCCCACTCAATTATAATTTACAAGTAACATATATATTGATTGGGTTCGAGTTAGGTCAGGCAACCTGAGACCTCAACCCGAGCCCGACCTAAGTTTTATCGGGTTGGTGTTTGTATAGACCAAGCCTGAGACCAACCCAATGTCAGGTCGGACGGGTTGAACCAGCCCGACTTTTAACCCTAATTAGTTTAGCTTCTTAGCTTAGTTCACCACTTCTATCTAATCAACTCGCAGTAAGTATAGAGTCATTAATTCTTAGCTTAGTTTTGTTATTTTCTAGCGCATTGCTTCAGTACACATGTAGGTTAGTTTAAATATCCAAACTTAGTTGTTGGATCACCAAATTACAGAGTTCTTACTTCGTACATCTTTGATTACATTGTATTGACCTCACAACACGACGGTCTCACAATCATATGATATTTTCATAGCTATCTCACGATTGTTGGATATTTCATTGCCTATCTCATGGCCATCTAGGTTCAAAGCACTATCAAAGCCATGACTGTTTTCTCCATCACAAACTGGCATAGGTATTACTTTTCTACTTATTTTTTCTTTTTGTTGATTGTATTATCTAAAACTCTGATTAATAAAATCAGCAACCTAATTTTTATTTTTAATTTATTTTTTAATTATTTTATTGAAAAACACGATCTAATCTATCATCTTCGAAAGAAAAGACCTTATCTTCAAGATTAAAAGATAGCGTTAAGAATGACTAACCCTCCACTCCTAAAATCACATGATCACCATAACAATTGTAGTTGAACAATTAGGCCAATCTTCACAAATTTGATCCTAATTCAGCTAGTTCGGTGCCCTGGCCACAAGCGTTCAATTTAATTCGAGTCGACACGACTAAGCATGCCTAACACCTAATCTAATTACACATGTTTAAATGAACTTGGGTCATTAGTTATGTGTATGGCCACGGTTTGGATTGAACAACAATACCTCCATCCAAGAATTAGCTGCACGTTGTACTCATTCATTCTGCACAAGTGGGGCATGATCATTTAGGACGCGGGCCCCGCAGACGTGAGTCCGACAGTAAGACCAATCCAAAACTCATGTGGGTGAGACATCAACAGAGGACCTACCATTGAATGCTTCCGTAAGCCCACCGTGATGTTTGACATCCAACCTATTTCCAAGGTAAGTACTACGATGACGATGATCGATGTTAAAACCAAATACCAGGCCCTTCCAAAAATCTCCATGGAACATGGCCAAGAAGGTTCCGATGGCAGCATCCCATCCCACCATTTGAGGTGGTGTGGCCCACTCGAGTTTTGGACGTGCAATAGTTTTGGGCTAACCTACTCAAATTAGACAGGGTAGAGAGCGGACTGGGTAAGGCTGGGTAATACCGAGTTCAGTCTGGCTGTGACTATGGGGCCATTTTGATGTTTTTGTTGCCGTATCCTTGTCGTTCATCATTTTATTTTTTTTTTGGCATAGGCCCGCCATCCATCCATTTTGCCTGCTCATTTTATTGCATGGGCTCAAAAAATGAAACAGATCAAAATCTCAGCAGACCATATAAGAGGAAACAGTGGTGATTGACTGTTAAAAACTTTACATGGGACATAGAAGTTTTGGATCAAAATGATATTAATATTTTCCCTTCATCCTAGTCTTTATGATCTTATCAACAAGGTGGATGGAAAATAAATATCACTGTCTGCAGTAAAAAAAAAAAGTTTATAATGGTGGGCATTCTATCACCACTGTTTGATCTGGTGCGGTCTACCTGATTTTTGGATCTGCTTCGTTTTGAGCCCCTTTCATAAAATGAGAAGAAAAATGGATGGGTGGGGTGGATCCAACTTGGTGTTACCCTGACCTCACCGAATCTGAGACTGGGGTGCTACCTCCAGCATTGGCAGAGGCTCCGAGGCGAGGCGCCATCGTTGTTTATATGTTTTATCCACACGGTCTATCTATTTTTCTATATCATTTTAGCCTCCAAAAAAGAGGCAGATCTAAGGCTCAAGTGGACCACAAAGTTGGATTAAATACCTAATGTTGAAAGCTCGTTAGGGCCACAGAAGTTTTAGATCAAGCTATTATTTGTGTTCTCTCTTCATCCTAGCCTAAGTGACCTTATGAATAGGTTTGTTGAAATCTAATTGAGTCACATCACCATACACAGTAGTGCCGGCCAATCACAATACAGAAAAGCAAGATTCTCCTGCTTGTGGCCCAGTTAGATTGCAACAACCGTGATTCTCTTGCTTGCGGCAAGCAAAGGATCCTGACTCCGCAGTGACTGCTTCCAATCGCATGCAGGGAGCTGATGTTTACGCATGGGCGCAGGGCAAGTGCACTTATAGGTCTGTGGAAGCTCCCACGTGTTAAAGTAGCATACGTGTGAGATCCATCCCGCCCACCAATCGGCCCCTACAGACAGATGCTCTCTAGGACCAAGTTAGATTGTTCTCTCATTGGATGGCCCAATGTCAAAATTCATGTGTGGCCCACAAATTGGCGGACTGGTTTTCTTTTGGGCTATGGTGACCATTCACATGGTGATCAGAGCCGTTCATTAACGTGGTCCAACGCATTGTGCTCTGGCTCAAAATTCCGAAACGTACCCGAATGCGCACCGTTAGATAGTTTTTAATCTAGTCGTCCGTTTATTGGGACACGTGTGGACTACTAGAAAGCATGGCACACGTGTGTAAGTATAGTAATTCATCGCACCGCCATCAGCGCATGTGTCCTGCAATAGAACTTTGCCGTTCCACTAACCATGCGGGCCACACTTGCATGCTGAATGGGGACTTGGTCACTCTTTCAACTATTCGGTAGACACGCAGGAATGGACTCCTGCACATGTCGAACGAGTAGGACACACCAAGCTCTTCACAGCAAATACCATAAACAAAAACAAAATACTGTACATTCCAGATGCATTACACAAACAAAAAATGCCCCCTTTGACCAGCCATCAAGAGAACTTTTAACATGTGATGTGAATAGTTTATTAGACATGTCATCTCATGAAACCTTGGGCTAACCTTTTAGTCGGATTAAAAAAAATTGGTGAGCCATAGCAAAGTGAAAATTCTTAAGCCCTTGATTTTGATTTGTCTCTCACTTTACTCTAATCCATTAAAATTTTGTAAGGGGCTAAAAAGTTAGCTTCATAAATTTTACGAGGTGACTCATTTAATGGACTGTTTGGATTTCATGCCTGCATCATGTGTTGGATCCTTGCTCTTGCTCGGGTGGTAGACTCTTGGGAGTTTCAACACCCGGTCAAGGGTTCGAGTATCCATAGGTGGAGAAAGCCCACTACGGCCTGAGTGTGTGGGGGTGTAAAAAAAATAAAAATAAAAAATGCCCGCATCATGCGTCAAAAGTTTTCACGAAATTTCCAAACAAACATTTCTCTTTCCCTACATACACATGCTCAAGCATAATTAATTACACGTTCAACTAGCTGGTGTGTGGAACCAATCTTAGTATTTGTATGCAATCCAACCCTTCCACCATGATATCTTGTAATGAAATCAGGAAATATGGGATGCCATAAACAATTAAGCTGATGAACCCATTTGAACTTAGGAGAATTTTGAGTGGTTATTTGTTGTGGGAGTGGCTCACCAAATAGTTGAATTAACCTGTTTCATGAGGTTCTTGGCACTTGGTTTGTTTTTGGTCACGTGTGGTGTGTGCGGGCACACCATAATCAAAATATCAGCTCGATTCAAATCAATCAACTTTGACCCAAAGCGTTGAAATAAGTAAATACGTTCAATATAAATGTATGTGATCAGAATATGAGAAGATCAATCTCCTACTCAGCTACTTGTAGAATTTTGTGATCATAGAGCGATAATTGAAGGATGAGATTCTTCCTTCAAAAGTGGATTGCGCTTTTCCTTTTACAATAAAGGATTTTTTAGTACACCGTTGCAATTAGACAAAAGGATAAACTCACAATTGGTCATTAGGAGCGATGACAAGAATGCTCCTCTTAAAGTATTGCTTTATATTGGATAAAAAACAAATATAATGTATGAGCGAAGATTTGGATTACAACTAAGAACTATAGCTACTCCTAGGAGAAATTGAAATAAAAGATAGATTTGTTTTGATTTGATTGTGTATTGGATGTCTTTTTTTGTTAATTTTTCTGCTATTTATAGATTTCTCCAGCTGCTCTTTTTCAAACATTTCTCTCTTTAATTTGTCGATTATAACAACTGTAGAGTCTCTCTAGATCATTCTTTTTGTTATGTTTCTTCTTTCGACTATCCCTCCTAGCTCCCGATCGTACTCCACTCTACATTCTCGATCACATTTTGCTTTTTGGTTGTACTCTAAGTTTTTATTTATCTTGACTGCAATACTTCACTGATTACGCCTCATCCTCAAATAACACGTAGCACCAAATCAATGCCAATTATGATTCCATTAAAATCATACTATATCTCTTAGAAAATCTTTTATATACCTCATATCCTTTGTGTAATGCCACATGTCATTCCCTTATTAGCTCTATTCTGATTGATTAAAATAGGGTACAACATGGGCATCTCAATTTTATGGTGGGACTATCTTACTGGATGGGTTGGATTTTACACAAACACTAGTGGTGAGCTTCATGCACAACTAGTTAGACATCCCACTAATGTATGAACATTTCTTTTACACACGAGAATGTGTACACTCTCTAACACAACTGATTTTTGCGTGGGCCCCATCATAATATTTGAGTGGCATTTCTCTTTTAGGCGTTCTATGCATTGTTACATCCCACAGCTTTGACAGATTGCTTAGCCCCATTCATCTTTGGCGCAAGAGTGCTCGATCAATGAATTATTACGCACTCTTTCAATGTTGGCTACTTTTAGGCAAACCTCCTGGCTATCTCTGCACCCCTACCTCCTTTATCATTGAGTGGTCATTTAGGGGCCGTAGCTGGTGATCCGGGCTGTTTCCCTCTCAATGATAAAGCTTATACCCCATCGTCTCATTGGCCGACATTGACCCCTATTATTTTATCGTCATATCTATCATTCAAAGTTTGCCTCGATTTGGTAAGTCCAGTGGGTTACAAAAGGTGAAGTCCACCAAGTGGATAACTTCTAACTTGTTAAGTTCATGTGAAATCTAACCATTCTAATAGGATGGCCCCATCCTAGGGATAATCTAATGCAAAAATTAGCCTTATACACTTATCAAATGAACCAAATAATGAAAACAATGCCAGTGTGGCAGATTCTTTATTTTATTTTTTACTTTTCGAGAGTGGTCCTTGTGAGAAAGGTAACTTATTGAATGCATTAAATATCTTACGAATATAAAAGGTTGGAATTTATTTATTGAATATTGGCTGTGGACGGTGACATACTGTCCGACTGATTGTACTTTGAGACATTTATTCTCATGCACGCATACATCGATATTGTTGGACATTGGCCTTGTAAGAATGATCTAAACCATTTATATGATAGTTCTCAATGTAGATGGCCCAAATTCAAAAGAACTTTTAGCTATAGTCCTCAAAATAATGAGAAAAGAAGGTAGACAAATGTCAATGGTTGAAATACCCACATGCCCATTTCTTACCATAAGTTGAAGAGAGCCCATGTAGCAAAAAGCTGTGTGGGACCTACTGTTATACTGTGCCACATCCATTCTATCCATCAGTTGTGCCATCTCATTTTAAGACTTAAATAAGGAAAAAGAAAAACTCAAGTGGACCACACTACAAGAAAAAGTGGGGATAGGTAAAATCTTCTTAGTTAGATCAACACATGCTTTTGTTTTTCCTTCATCCATCCTGGAGCAAGGTGGGCTCCATGAAGGTCTCAGTGGTGGGCCTCACGTTCCCACCATTTTATCTGTGTGGTCCATTGATTTCCAATCTTTCTGATGTTTGGGCTAACATTCAACAGATGGTTGAAATAGCCGAGACCAGACATGACCGTGGGCCCACAGTTCCCTTTGATGCACAAAAATTGGGTCCCTCCCATATTCCAAATGAAGGAATAACTATAACAGTTAGAAACCAACAGACGGTCCAAATAGACGAGACATGACATACAAGACATGACTGTGGTGTGGGCCCACAGGACCCTTCGATGCACAGAAAATCGAAAACGGATTGGCTACTCCCCCGCCACCAGCCCGGTGGCTGGTTGGTCGGTGCTGTTTGGGCCCCACCATGATGTATGTGTTTCATCCATTCCCTTCATCCATTTTTAAAGATCATTTTAGGCCTGATCCCAAAAACAAAAGGGATACAAACCTCAGGTGGACCACACCACAGGAAAACAATAGCGATTGGATATCCACCATTAAAATCCTCCTAAAGCCCACTGTACTGTTTATTTGACATCCAATCTGTTGATTAGGTCATACAGACCCAGATGGAGGGAAAAAACAAAGATCAGCATGATCCAAAACTTTTATGACCCTCAGAAAGTTTTTAATGGTCGACGTTCATTCAAAGCTGTTTCCTATAATGTGGTCGACTTGAGATTGGGAGATACTTCATTTTTGGTCTCATACCTTGAAATGATAAAATGATCTAGAAAAATAGATGGAGGGAAAACACATACGTCACGATGGGGCCAACCGAGCACCGACCATCAGCGATTGGCAGGTGGCAGCGGGAGTAGCCAATCCGTTTCCCAAAAAATTGGTCCCTCGCATATCCAAAAAGTTTTTTTCTATTGTGCTCCTCACTTTTGAGCCACGTGCCTTACTAAGCCCTTCCATGCTTATCTTCGAAGAATACTCCCCTGCTGAAGCTGCAGCTCCTTCGAAAACTGCATTTATTTTTTTTTATTTTTTCTGATTCTTCTTTCTTCTTCATGATCCTTCACCATATTAGAAAAAACCCCATTTTCTGAGATCTTCTCCCTCCTTTGTGACTATCCATCCTAATAGTAAAACTCTCATTTTTCTGCTTTCTTCTCTTCCCTTTTGTGATTATCCACCGTAGCAGTAAAACTCTTATTTTTGGTATACCTTTCTTTGGTCGAGAATACACTCACCACACACGTCATTTTTGACTTTTGTCAATCCAAGACAAGCTATTTAGCGAGAACGACGTGCTATATCGACTCTCGCATGCCAGTTGGGCACATGCTTTTGAAGGCGACTATCAAGCCACTGAGGATGATGTAAGGTACTTTTACTCTCGAATCTGCAGCCCGATGACAGAACCACTTGGATTTGACATTTCATTCGAAGACCGAGTATTGCCCATCGACGTACAAGACATCGAAAAAATACTTGGTGTGTCATGGGGAACGGTCTATATTAGGAAGGTGAATGACTTGAACACGCCGCAACACATGAATGAGCTTAGCACTCACTTGTGTGGCAAGCTCTTTCATTGGAGGAGAGGTAGTAGTTTCAAAAACATAGAAATGACACCAATTTTTTGATTGTTGCATTAGATTTTCACATACAATGTATATTCGAGAGCGGGAAACCGCACGGAGATTTCCATCTACTAGGCAAAGGTAATGTACCGAGTATTGCATGGGGAGGATGTGTGCTTGCCCTCGATTATCCTTTATAATATAGTGAAGGCCGTGAGGTCAAAGAGAAGAAGATTGGGTCTCCAATTTAGTTGCCTGATTTGCAAGATAGCCCGGGTTCAGGGGGTCTAGCGGCCTAGTTCAACTAGAACGAGTGATAACCGAAGACATGTTAAACTGCATGCAATGCGGCCCCAAGCAAGAAGCACAACGGTTGGAAGAATTTGGGGACGAGATAGATGAAGAAGAAGAAGATGGCAATGAAGAAGAA
Organism: Magnolia sinica; assembly: GCF_029962835.1. NCBI lineage: Eukaryota > Viridiplantae > Streptophyta > Magnoliopsida > Magnoliales > Magnoliaceae > Magnolia > Magnolia sinica. Next base: position 88,584,376 of record NC_080576.1, on the reverse strand, counting down.
AAATAGAGTGATGATGCGGATCAAGTTGAGGATGAGGGTGATGAAGGAGATCAAATTGAGCAGGAAGAGGGTGAGGATGCAGGTGAGGTGTCTGATGCACGTCCGGGCTTGGATGAGCGTTTAGGGGCGCTCGAGGTTAGTATGGCTGAGATGAAAAAGGATCAACATTACCTGAAGTGCAAGATGCGGAGTATGCAACGTAAGATAAAGGTGGTATTATGCTGTGTGCAAAAAGAGAGAGCGCCCCCTCCCTCACCAAACTTGGACTCATAGTAGGGAGTTGTGATGGATATGAAGCTCCTCCCTCACTGGAGTATGCAAGATAGTCACTTGTATGTTTGGTTGAAGTAGTTAGACTTATTTTCATTTTTCTAACATGTAATAGTTAAGGCATGTATTAGTTAGGATGTAGTATTCTCTTTTGTAAGCAACTTGCAATTTACATGTTTCTTTCGAAGTTATGTGGCGACTCATGTTTTGAATGTCTTCTTGTCCTTAATGAAAGAAGATTTTGGGTTCCCCTAAATTGCAGCAGTGTCTTGTGTTCTTATGATGATGAATCGGGTTGTGTAATGACAATGATTCCAATGATGAATCGGGTCGAATGGAAGGGAGTTGTGATGGATATGGACTCGGGGCATACTATTTGAATGATAAAAATGATAAAAACATATTGACAAAGAACATATGAAGTGACTGAATTGACCGCGAAGTGAAGGGAATTGACAGCGAAGTGAATGGAATTGACCGCGAAGTGAATGAAGTGAATGGAATTCACTGCGAAGTGAATGGAATTCACCGCGAAATGAATAGAATTCATCGTGAAGTAAATGAAGTGAATGAAATTGACTGCGAAATGAATGGAATTCACTGCGAAGTGAATAAAATTCACCGCGAAGTGAAAGAAATTCACTGCGAAGTGAATGAAATTCACCGTAAAGTAGATGAGGTGAATGTAATTGACCGTGCACAATAAAGGCGGTGTTCTGTTGTGTGCAAAAGGAGGGAGGGCCCACTCCCTGGAATAGAAGGGAGTTGTGATGGACATGGACTCGGGGCCTACTAATTGAATGGTAAAGTTTGCTATGTTTACATGTATTAGCTAGGACGTAGTATTCTCTTTTATAAGCAACTTACATTTTCCATGTTTCTTTGCAACTTATGTATTGAATGTCTTATTGAATAAAAGTGGCCTTAGTGAAGAACTTGAACTTGTGACATGAATCGGGTTATGCCGAAAAGGATATCGGAGAAGAATTCAAAATTTATTAGAACTGATTTCAATGCAATCCTACTCATACCACCCAAATCTAAATTTCAAAACTCAGATTATAAGCCTAATAATAGTAGGTTCTTGAAATCCCTCTAGGACATGGATGTTCACAAACTATCTCACCAATCATTAGTATTTATTCAAAGTCCAAATCATAGTGGTAAAAAATTCACAATTTCAAAGAAAGCAACAAATGTATTCAATTTATAACATTCACAGTCATATTACAAATTACATTATTACGAAGATATTGGAAATTTGTAACTTCGACGATTATGCCATGTTTGTTTACAACGTCCGCACTTTACTATTTTTTGTTCCTCTTCACGGGAAAGGATCTGTGCCTTCTTCGGTCTTCCAGCTGACTTCCTCTATCGCGGGGGTTTGATACTCGCACAATACTCCCTGAATTCAGTAGAAAGTTCTCATTGGCTCTTGTCCTGTATTGGGTACACGGAATCTTTATACATGATCTGGTAATTCCTCGTCGTGTACAACGGGGAGCAATATGAATAATGAGGAGGATTATAGTTTATACAGGCTGAAAGAAAATGAAAATAAGAGAATCCATTTACTTCAAACTCACGATATGTACATGAATGCTCACTGAGCTTGACAGTATCATTGTAGTCTCCCACAACATAGTATTCATCCTAAGAAATTGCATGGCAACGAATATCTCTTCCAAGTAGCAATCCATGGCTATTGCGCCTACTATATATACCGAAACTTGGTGGACACGTTCAAAGACAAGTCTTTAAAAATCTACTACTAGCAAGTTGTAAAGACTTGTAGGAAGGATGAGTTTGAAAAGTTAATGCATGATATCGAACTTGTCAACCCCCAGTACATGCATTGCTGAGAGAAATATGATATGAAAAGTGGGCATCTTCACAATTTTCAGGAAAAAGATTCAATTTGGTCACTACAAACATAGCAGAGTGCATTAATGCTCTATTCAAAAGCACGAGAATATCTCATGACTAAGCTGATAGATACGGTCGGAATTTAAATTCAAGAGATGTTCTATAAGATAATAGAATTAACATCATCATTTATTGGACAGTTGACATCGTGGGCCGAGAAACAAGACCAGGTAGATCCCCTAATGAACAGTTAAGGTAGGTAAGGAACCAGTTCCAACTGTTGTTGTTCTCTGATACCAAAAGCGACAAGAAAGATATGATTGTCGCTATCGAAGGCTGTAACAAGGAACAGAACACCCTTGTACTTACTTTTAGATGCGTCCCGTCAACGACCAAGACCTTTTGCAAAGATGTTTGAAAACTTCTAACGCACTGTCCGAGTGCAACAAAACATCTCTCGAATCTTATTGTCTGTAGATTTGCAGCATGACAGTGGGTTCGCACTCCTCAACTCATGCAAGTACATCGGGAGTTTGTTGTAAGAGTCTTCATAAGACCCTATTACGCGATTGATTGTAATCTCTTTAGCGTGCCATGCCTTCTTATAGCTAATAAGAATATTATACTTCTTTTGCATTGCGAATATAATGTCCCTCGGCCTTAATCCCATGCGTTGCTCAATATGATTGACAACCAGGTCACTGGCTAGCTTACTGCTTGCTTGTCGGTGTTCACTCTTCATCCATGACATGTCATATGTATGTATGGATGTATAAGTTTTAATCTCGAATATCCCTGCATCATTCACCCTAGATGCATGTATCCTTCATTCACACTCATCTTCCATACACTCCACGATGAATTTCTTGGATGCAGAATACAGGATTTTGTATTGAAAGTTGTTGCGAATTGCAAATTGGCTCAAAACATACTTAAATCGGCTCTTGTCCTTGAACGTTTGGCCAAAGACTATATCAATCAGTTCATCAAGTGGATATGAATGCAGTGACAGGTCTGCATTGGTGAATGCAGCATCCTCGAAAGGCACAATGACATATTTTATAATGAATTTTGATGTTCGAGCCTGCTCGGGCAATAGAATGTCGCTTTCATGTACATATCTGGCGTTGGATGATGAGGACAAATCTACTCTTGTACATAAAGGTGATGCCGTATATTCACTTCTGAGCTTGAAGTCAGCTGACACGCTCACTTGACTTGTCATGAAGTTTGATGTCTGAGCTGACTCGAGTACTGGAGTGTTGCTTAAAGGAACCTATGAAGGTGATGTCATATATTCATATTTTATGCCATGTTCCTCACTCAAACTTTCAACTGCTGGGGCATCATGATCGAAACCACTGTAAGCCACCGGGTCTTCGAGCATTGCCTCACTAACACGCTGCATTGTCTTAATGAATAAAATGATGTACTTATTTGGATGCTCCGATCATGCTGCTAAGAACATTCTCATATCTTTGTCATTTTCAATTACAGTCGGAGGTATTGATTGGTTTGAGTAAGAGAACAATGCTTTCAACCTAATATCATAATCATCAGGTGTACTTTTCACAATCCTGTACATTTTAGAAAGAAGCTCATCATATGTAATCTCGACGCCCACAACAGTAGTTTTCGAGTTTCCACCTTTGTATGTGTATCGATTGTTTTCGCTAACTCCTCACCATATGAACATAAGATGATTTTCGAAGCCATTTTCTAAAAATAAATACAATGATATAACTTGTTTAGTATTCATATGTATAAGGTGGATTTGACCGAGTAGTAGAAAATCCACCATTGTACTAGGTGAAATATGACCGACTTATCGGTCAAAATTTTGAAGTTCTCAATTAATCAATTGCAGGGATGTATTCTACTTAGTTCGCAATGATTTTCACTCACTTCACGTTCATTTTCTCTCACTTCTAGGTCAGGTTCACTCATTTATCGGTCCTGAAGTGATTGAAATTAACCGCAAAGTGAGTAAACTTGAGTGCAAACTGATTGAAATTGACTGCGAAGTGAGTGACATTGACTGCGAAGTGAGTGAAATTTGACCGCGAATTGAGTGAACTGACTGATGATTCGGTCATATTTGGGTGAAAATGATGGATAAATGTGTGAAATTTACCGAGAAGTGAATGAAATTGACTAACAAATTCATTAAATTTACCGCGAAACATTGTCAAATTGACCACGAACTTCTTGAAGTTGATGGTAATATGTGTGAAATTGATCGACTAGTGCATGAAATTGATCGATAAATTCAGTAAATTGACCGAGAACTTCATGAAATTTATCGCGAAACTTCATCAAATTGACCTCGAACTTCTTGAAGTTCACAGATAACAGCGTGAAATTGACTTATAAGTGCATGAAATTGACAGTGAACTTCTAGATAAATTTTTCATATTTTAAACATCCTTACCTCCCACAGCCACCGTATCAATGAAATTTGTGTTCGAGAAGAAGAAGAAGAGTGCATTGATATGAAACACGATCTTCGGAGAAAAGCCTTCAAGATTTCATGTTTATCGATGCATCCACATCGTCTCAGAAAAAGAATGAAGGTAGCCTTGAGTAGGATGGAAGATGGGAGATATAATGAGATAGTAGGATGGAGATTCTATGGAGATTTAATGAAGAAAATGGGTAAAAAGAATGAATAGGGATGATAGAGATGAGTTCATATGTGTATTTGGGTGTAAGGGAGAGAATGGAGTGAAATTGATAAAGCACGGTCATTTTGGTCTATTGAAAAGTCGTCCGTACAGGAGGGAACTGGTTTGGGAAACTAAGTTTTGAATTACATGGTAAGGTGCGTGGCTCAAAAGTGAGGAGTACAGTAGTAAAAAACTCATATCCGAATTTAATAATAGCTGTAGCAGTGGTACTTATACGCAGTGTGATGGATCATACACAAGCATTTAAAAATTACTTATAAATTAAATAAGAGAAATATATTTTTAATTAATTTAAACCATCCAAGATTTTAATAGCAATTTAAATCTAATACAAACTAAAAATAAGGGTCATTTGATCATTTGACCATCGGATTAATGGACATTTATTGGACGGTCAAAAATAAACATATCCACTGATCTTATTTCATCAAACAATTGTCTACAAATAAAAGATTAGGATTATTTAAAACGATGTAATTTTTGTAATGAAAATTAAAGACATTGAGCTCCACACTTGGTATAGTTTAAGTGCCTGCGTATCAAGCGTCGTACACAGCCGGAGTATCAAATAGCTCTCCAAATGGCAAGAAGCGGATTGCGCACTGAGTAACTCAGCACGCTTTAGGGTACCGAGTAAACTATGTGGGCCCACCTAGGATGTCTATGTCTTATCCAAGCCGTAAATACATTTTTCAGATTATTTTAATATATGAACCCAAAATTAAACCATATCCCAATCTCAATTGGACCACATGACATGAAACAGTGGAATAATGACGTCCACCGTTGAAACCTTCCTAGGGCCCACAATGATGTTTATTTGTCATCCAACCTGTTAAAAAGGTCATAAAGACACTAATGAAGGGGAAAAAATATTAATCAGCTTGATTTAAAATTTCTGTGACTCCCATGAAGTTTTCAACGGTAGGAATTCAATTCACACTGTTTCTTATTTTGTAGTCCCCTTGACCATTGGATATCCTTAAATTTTTGTATATTGACCTAAAATGAGATATTAAAACATATGGACGGAGTGGATAAGACACTTACATCACGATGGACCCCACATCGTACTGAGTTACTCAGTACGCGATCCGCTTCCCAAATAGCAATAGGTGGAAGTGTACTGGAAGTGAAGATGGAAAGAAGGTAATGGGCAGAGATTAGAGCATCCAAGGACTCATCTCTCCTCCAAAAGAAAAGGCAAAGCCTCTCAAGCGCTCGTACTTTTCCTACAAAAGGACAGCTCAAACTGCCGAAAATGGCGTGGAATCCGTCTCATCTCGACCCTTTCTTCAATCTCTGATGCAAAGATCGAGCGATTCGAGGCCTCCAAGGCAAGTTCTCGTGTTGATTTTCACCAGCAATTCTCTTTTTCGTCGCTCTTTCGATTCGACGGTTTAGATCTGACAATTTCGCTGAGATTCTACGTTTTCTAAAAATAACGGTCGAATTCTGCGTCACATATGCGTATTTGTAGTTTTAAGGTTCTGGATCTGGTGATTTGGATTGCAATTGACGGATTTTTAATTCGACCAGGTCGATCCTTTCGTCCCTGACGTGTTCTTGATTCTTTATGCTTTAACGGTTTGGATCTGATGATCTTACCGGGTATGAGCGATTTGAGTCAGAAGCATTGATTTTCCATGCCTTAAACTTGTGAGTTCGTCTTTAATGGCCTGGTTTTGGTGAATCCGACCGAGATCCATCAGGATGGAAAAGGAGAGACGATGATGATATCTCTGCAGATCTTTGGGCTCTGCATTTTCTTTTCTCGATCCAACGGTCAGGATCTGATAGAAAAGATTCAAAGCATTTGAAATAAGAGCATTTTTCTCAGCGAGCAGAAGAGTCTGTATCGGTTATCGAATTTGAATGGTTTAGGGTTTGGGTTTTGGCGAGTTTAGATGGCGAGCATTGGCACTTTCAAGAGATCGGGCAGTAATGGCAAGACGGCTCTCCTTTGGAATCCTTCAATGAAGGAAATGGAGAACAGGATCGAGGTCGAGAGAAGGGCTGGAGAAACGTCGTCGCCTCTTCGACCGGAACTCGAGTCGTTGACGGTGTCGAAGCGGCTCATTAGAAGCATTAGCTTCAAGTCAAAGAAGAATGAGGAAGACGAGAGGAATGAGAGAAGGTTCTCTTTCAGATGTCTAGGAATGTTTGGGAAAGGCGGTGGGTGTAAAGTCGGGGCCGAAATGTGTGAGGACTTTGGAGATGGAAGTGGGAGGAGGAAGTCGAGTGTCGGGGAAGAGTGCATGGCCTATCGTGCAATTTCAGGGATTGAAGAAGCAAGGGTGGATTGCTTTTGGAGGAGGAATAGCAGAAAGCTGAAAGAGATCGAACCAGCTGCACCAAACAACGGAGTGCGGTTCTCTCTTCCAGATGTTGGGGAAGAGTGCATGGCCTATCATGCAATTCCGGGGATTGAAGAAGCAAGGGTGGATTGCTTTTGGAGGAGGAATAGCAGAAAGCTGAAAGAGATCGAACCGGCTGCACCAAGCAATGGAGTGCGGTTCTCTCTTCCAGATGATGTACTGGAATTGTGTTTGGTGAGGGTTTCATTGACAACTCTCATGAATGCTCGCCTCGTTTGCAAAAAATGGAGGTCTTTGACAAGCACGCCTCATTTCATGCAGAAGAGGCGTGAGGGTTCATACCAGAGCCCCTGGCTGTTTTTGTTTGGCCTTGTAAGAGATGGGTATTGCAGCGGGCAGATACATGCACTGGATGTTGCGATCGGTCGCTGGCATCGGATGGATGCTGATATTTTGAAGGGTAGGTTTCATTTCTCTGTGGCAAGTGTCGGGAATGATGTTTATGTTGTGGGTGGTTGCTCTAGCTTGGCTAACTTTGGAAGGTTCGATAAGAGTTCTGTAAAGACACATAAAGGAGTGTTGGTTTTCAGCCCTTTAAATGGGTCTTGGCGCAAGGTAGCATCAATGAAGGTGGTGAGATCAGGGTCTGTTTTGGGAGTTTTTGAAGTTGGTTCTGGCTGCTCAATCTTTCATTCACAGCATGATCGGCAAGATCGACGCTTTTCGAGGTTGCGGGTGAGTGGCGTATTGGATGTTTATGAGGATCCGCACAGGTTTTCCCTAAGACGTCAGCTTAGAGATGCTTCAAATGAAAGTGAGGCTGGTTCATCAGAATCCAGAAGAAAGCCTTGCAAGTTCGTCAAACAAGAAGAGGATCAGTCTGTTGGAAAAGCCAGTAAGAGGTTGCTTCTGATTGTTGTAGGAGGTCATGGATCCTGGGACGAGCCACTAGATTCTGCGGAAATTTACGATCCTGTATCTAATAGATGGATGGACATCGCTAGACTGCCTGAAGATTTTGGTGTCGTTTGTTCTGGCACTGTTTGTAACGGGATGTTTTATGTTTGCTCTGAGATCGGCAAGCTTGCAGGCTACAATCTAGAAAGGGGTGTTTGGGTTGCAATTCAGACTGCTCGTACCCCTCCCCGCCTTCGCGAGTACTACCCAAAGCTTGTTTCTTGCAACTATCGGCTATTCATGCTCTGTGTTTCATGGTGTGAGCGAGATGGTCAGACAAGCTGGAGAGAGGAAGCTGTAAGAAAGCTTTGGGAGCTAGATCCGAGATTTATGGCCTGGACTGAGGTCTCAAGGCATCCAGATGCCCCCATGGACTCAAATGCTGTATTTGTAGCTGATGGAGGTAGGATATTTGGAGTTGAGATGTTCAAGATATTCTGTCAGGTATTGGACTTTGTAACCGTATGCAATGTGTCTGATTCGAACTTGAAGTGGAGCCATATTTCAAGGAAGCATTTAGCACATGAAGTGGATGCTTCTTCTTGCACGACAAAGTCGATGGCGGTGATGCATTTGTAAACTATGCAGTGTCCTTGTCAACTTCCCATTCATATACTTGTTTCAAGCATCCTATGTGAAGCCATGGTATTCTTTCATTATCATTCTTTCTAAGTGGAGACTCTGTTTGTTGGCTCCGACATTCGGGCTTGCATTTGTTGATTCAAAAATTCGCACTAGAGGTATGTTTCTTTTCATGTACCTTGGTTAATTTACCATTGGAAGAATTGATTATGCTTGACCTTTCGTTCCACAATCATTTTCTATTATGCTTGTCCCACAATCGCAAACATGTCTTTGTGTGGGAAGAAACTTATGTTATGGTGTCTCTCCATTGGATATACTTTTTCTATGCATGGAGTGAACAAAGACAAAGTGCATCCAGCAATGAACTTTCTCATAATGTTAGTGGTCTCACAGTAGTCATCTCACGTTCGGAATGTGTTTGCATGGAAAGTGGCTCTCTTGATTGCAAATGCCAACCACCGCCCCCCCCCCCCCCCCCCCCCCCACACAAAATAAAAATAAAAAATCACACACACACACACACACACACACACACACATTGCCAACCATGTGGCTGCATATCGCAACAGGATTGGCTAACGGAAGTTATTCAATGCAAGAGTCGTTGACATGCTTCTTGCAATGAGATAAATGCCGATGAATCCCCAAGAACCAAGAAGTGCCCTGTCTAAGCATATGTATATATTGATGACTGTGATAACTGTTTTTATCTTCAAATTTCCCTGTTCTATAAGCTGCTTGGTTTGCCAAGGAGGCAAGGACTAGTTAAACGCACTGGTTTGAAACAGGTTTACCTATCCTTTGTGGTCTTGGGAAGGAGAGTAACCAAAGAAAATTTCCAAAACGTTTCCTCTTCCTTAGAGGTGGTTTTTGCCAAAATAAAAAAGCAACTCCTATGGGCTGGGCTGTATCTTGCAAGGAGTTCAATGGAATCCCCCCTCTCTAAAGTTGAATGTAGGTGGTCAATTGTTCAGAGGGTGACAACAACTTCAGCAGCATGGTATTGTTTGTCCTGTAGGTCTGGGAATGTGCTTGAAGCCGAAGCTAGGGAAATTCATGAGGGGTTGTGGCTGATTAGTAAGTCTGTAGCCGGTTCTGTTTTCCTTTTTCTTCTCTCTCTCTCTCTCTCTCTCTCTCTCTCTCTCTCTCTATAAAATGTTTAACAATAAGCACTTGAATTGATCTTGTGATTTTATTGATTAGCACTGCAACTGGTCTTGTGATGGTGGAAGGAGGCTCCTCTTTCTAATCTTCTAAAAAATAGGGCTCAGTTCAATGGGACTCATCATGAAATCCAACCGTATTTCGGATTCTCTGGCCAAGGGCCTGTTTGGACACACCCTTAAAAATGACGTTTGACGACTAAATGGAGTTTTGAGCCAAATCCCTGCTCAGCAAAATAGGCACCAAAAAATCCGACGAAAACTAATTGAATAGGTTTTCATTGAGTCAACTTAAACAACAGGCGTGAAAATCCCATTTGTTGAAAAACCCTTCTGTGGAAGTGCATCCAAACTGGCCCTAAAGAGTTGGCACACCTCAAATATCTTCTTTTTGATAGGCGAATCTTGTCCATTGCCATTGGATTTTGTTGCTTGGTTACCCTCATTGGTCTCTTGACGGGAACCTTATTTCTCCTGCGACATCTCTCTCTCTCTCTCTCTCTCTCTCTCTCTCTCTCTCTCTCAAAATCTCCTCTCTATGTTGATTTGACCCTCTGATTAGGTCCTGGAAGATGTAGAAGCAAATAGGTTAGCGATTTTTTAAAAATTATTTTGGTGTTTTAGACAATCTGATTTTCTCTTCCATCATGGACAGACTTTGAACTGTTTGCTTTGAGTTATATGGGTCCACATTTGGGACGGTTTTATTTGAGTTTAGACTGTTTTCCTGATGTCGGGGTTTTTGGTGGCACCGGTAGGCAGCTATCGTTGCTGTGGCTCGGGGAGGGAGGGAGATTGACTGGTCAATATACTTGCAGCTGAAGCAAACGACTAAAAATCCCAATTTGGCCTTAAATTTTTTTTTTTAAAACTGTGCCAGCTATTCCATGTGAAGCAGGTTTGCTGCTTTACATACTGTTCTTGAAATGGTCCTCAATGATTCTCGACCATGTTTGTGGTAAACCAATTCCAGCTATGTACGTTCTGGCAATTTCTCAAGTGAAAAATCTGCTCAATCAATTTAAATGGGTTCCCAATGGAAATACTGCCTGGTCATTCTGTAAAGTTCTCCCATTAGTTCACCTTCATCCTTTTCAATTCAACCCTGAGTCTCATTACTTTTCTAGTTCTAATTAAATGCTTATGGGCTGCACAAGGATACCATAAATGCAGCCCATGTGGTCTGCACCTGCCCCGTAAACAAACAGAGTGCAATCAAAGATGTTCTTAAAAGAGAATACCAAACAGTTCGTGTGCAGTTGATCCGAATTTATTGAAACTGGCACTGTTATGAACATCACAAGCTGGAGAGCATCAGCGGGCATCTTTATTTCAAAAGAAAATACCTACCAACTTTCCAAGCTGCTTTCATTTAAATCATTTAAAAATCAACACTATTGGTCATAGTTAGGCCGCTCACATACAATATAGGCAAATTGGATCTTCAACAGAACAGAGTACATACTGAAGGTCTCTTTGGCAGGTCTTTGGGACTACTGGTTCATGACGTATTCAGTGGAATTGAATTACTGGAAAAAAAAAATCATAATGCTTTTCACTGCCAAGCATAACGATATGTAGGTTGGACAAAAGAAAGAAGCCCTAATTATGGAATCGGGGCTAAAATACCGTAAAAACCCGAAACAATCCCATGGTGCTTTTGTAATTTTGGCTACAACTCTACTCCAACAGCATCAAAATGGCACGAACTTGGACCCCGTTTGAAAGCTGATATAATATGCTACAAATGGGACCAATTTCATGTCATTTGACATAATTTGGTGCCCCAAAAGTGACCCACCAAAAGAGTGATGAACATACAAATTGGAAATTATTAAAATTTTATGCATAAATCTTACCCTGAAGATGATAAATACTATGAACAGTGAGATCCATCTGAATGATTCCTCTGCCCCGCAATGGGCAATCTGACCATTGTTCTCATCAGATTTGTCATCAGACCATGGATCTAGTCCATATGATCAATGAAGACACTAACACGTCTGATTCTTCAGGTCTTTGATCAATTGGCTCATTCGATCATTTGGTTGCATCATACGACCTCCATGAATGTCTTGTCAAAGCTTCAAATTCTCATTTCCATTTACACATGGAAGTATAAGAATGTCTTCTCTAACACGAATAGGAAAGGAAAGGAAAAGAATTAAATGATCATTGCAGAGAACAATCAAGGTAAGCTGCAGACTAATACATAGAAGGAAAACACATGATGGATGAAAATGCGCTCTGCACCCTGGTAATATTTAGGGGCTTGTTTGATCAAGCCTCTCTGTTCTCTTGGAAAGTTGTTGGTCTCATCGATGCCCACTTCATCGTCATGTGGCTCTCATTTAAGAAAGGCCATTCATCATTGCTTAACTTCGCCATGCAGAAGATGACTCTAAATCAACATCTTCTTCCCACCATGTAGCACTCTGCACTAGCAACAAACAATGTTAACTGCATGGGATTTTTAAGCTGTACAAATCAGGGCAGCCTTTTTGTTTAATTGAAAACTGGCCATCAGGCAGCATTGGTTTGCAGGTAAACACACATACGCACAAACGCGCACACACATGCAAAAGTGAAGGTTTGTATTTGATTGACGGGTCTGTTTGGTTGCACCAAATTTCATGAACTATCATGAAATGTTGCACCAAATAAGACTGATTAAGCATGATATTTGGTGCAGCCAAACACACCGTAAGCAAAAAGACATAAGGAAAAAATTAAATAAACTCATCAGCCTAGACCTTTGGCTGAGCTAACCAGTTTTTTGGGCTCTGTTTGGACAGGGAACCTGGGAATTTCCATATGATCCCAATTTTGGCACGAGTGCCCATTATTATTATTGTTGTTATGGTGTTTTTTTCCTGCAGCTCTTAAACTTCTGGCACAACATATTGGAGCTGAATAGATGTCCCTGAATACATGTTCAGAGCTTTTTTAAGAGCACACGTGCAATAGAAGCTCTTGTACATGCCACACATGTGCCAGCATGGCACATAGGTGCGAGATCCAATCCATCCATCAGGGTGGTCCGACCTTTTACATGTTCTTGCAAAAATAAATCCAGTACACCCAACATGTGGGCCCCTTATATTTGAAGCAGGAAGTTGCGTTAAAACAAACTTCATCCAAGTTTTTCAGAGCCATAGACTTATTTTGCAAACTGTCACCCACCTGACCAGTGGATTAACCTGATTCTTGGGCTGCAGCATCAATATGGTGGTCCGTTCTAAAGGATGGATAAGAGCTCGGACCTATCATGCCATGCTGGCACATGCGGGGCATGTGCGTGAGCATTATTTGACACATGTGAAGGCTTAGCAAACCTCTACATTTTCATCTTCAATCATAAATGAATAATTTGTGCTGATACTAATGTTTCCAAAGGCATATAAAGAAAGAACATGGAAATATCTGTTTATCGGCATCGTGGAATACTGGGCTAAAACCAAATCTTTAAAACTATTAAAACAGTAATGATAAAAACAGCACAATGACCAAGACCTCAGAAATTGTGCAGTCCAAAAGGACTCTGGAAAAGCTTAAACTAACAAACAATCCAGACTACACATTAATGGATGGATGGTTACCAAAATGCCGAAAAAGAAAAAGCACGTCTCTCAAAACTCTAATGAAACCAGTTCATGCCAAATGCCAAAAAAGGAAAAGCACGTCTCAACTCTTAATGATTTCAGTTCATGCTCAAATAAGAGGGTCCATACAACCATAAATCCAGCATCACAATGCATTAAAAGTTGCCAGTTGAAAAGAGAAAAAAACATTACAAATGGGAGGGAGGTGTTTGGCTTGAGAAAGGTGAAAATGCATAGGACCTTATGAAGTTGGTTTTCAAAGATAAACATGGCATTGAAATCTAAGTTTCATAGGAAGATAAAGCGATTAAATAAGAAATATGAAGCAATCCATTTCCGAGATTCACTAGTAATTCTATGCAGCTTCTTTAGCAAGTGTCCTCTTCTATAATAAGCCATGTACTAGTTCTCCTTTGTGCATGAATAAATTACTCTTGTTCAATTAGTCCTAAACCTTACCAAACTCATAGCTAAAATTTGGATTGCCCCCTAATTTGTCCTGCATCAATTTTTGGGTATCAGAGCAAGCGTCTCAGATCTTCGAGAAGCTTGGGATGTTATGGCAACTCATGGTTGTAGTAGATCATACACTCCTAAGATATTGATTATTCAAAGGGACAAGTTCATTATGGAGTTGATGTGATAAATGACTGAATTGTCACAACAAGTTTAGAGAATCTCCACTCGGTCGGAGAGTTCTTGTGGTCCAGAAAATCTAGTGGTACCGGATGATTGAGTTGAAGGTGACGAAGAAGAGCTAGGAGGCGAAGAAAATCCAGTGTTGACATGTCAATTGGGCCACACCATCTCCAAAGAATATGGATTGTGAGACACGTGGCAATCCTAATGCGGGGCTGCCAAGGAGGGCTTCCAAAGGATCCTGATCAAGGGAGATTTGAGCCGCCCGACTCCTTGGAAAATGTTACAAAGAGTTTGCCTTGACGTTGCTGATTTTTATGGAAAACTGAATTTGATGGCCTTGTTTGGTTGGTGTCAATGGATGATTATTGTTGATTGGTAGTCGATGCAGGTGGAGAACAACATTTAATCTGTGAAAACAAAATTGAAGGATCCAATGTGTTTAAGGTGGCACTATGCAGAGGACCAATCCCTTAGATCAGACCACTGGGATGAGATGATGGTCAAGATGAGGGAACACTTTCTACCTGTGGACTGTGAAATAAACTTCTACATAGTTGTTTCTCCCCAAACTAGGCACCAAGTTCGTTGAAAGGTATACCAAGTTCCAAGAGTTAAAACATTCAGAAACAGGTTTGGAAAAGTGAAGGACAAAAGGCGGAAAGATAAAAATCTGGTAATTTTGTGGAAATTCGATGTGAAATTGCTACCACCTGCACATGGAGCTTTGATGACATGTACCAGTTCACATATGCTGGCTGACCAGTTAGTTTCTACACGACATGATAGATGTCATAAATTCCTGGTCAAATGGAAAAGGGTGACTGTTGTCAGATTGCACCTGGATCTCAATAACTGATTTCTAGTGACTTAACCTGTATCTCTATGAGACATTAAGCTTTGAACTCAACAAAGTCAAGTTCTTCAACCTGGGGGATTTGATAGCAATGGGTCCAAGCCCCAGATCAGGCCTAACCCAAGAACAATGCCAATACCAAGAGCCAAGCCTAGACCTATACCCAAACCCATGCCCATAACTTGCATGTACACCCAAGTGCTTATGAACCATAAGATACCCAGGATATTAAAGAGGGTGTTGGTTTGAGGAAGTTGAAATGCATGGAAGCTTATGAAGGTGGTTTTCCAGGAACAAAGGGGCATTGGAAACTAAGCTGTATAGGAAGAAAACTACATAGGGAATATAAAGTATTAGATTTCCTTAGATTAACTATTAATTGTATATGGCTTCTTTAGCAAGTATCCTCTTCTGCAATAATAATTTCTTTAGCTAGTAGTAGTTCTCGTTCGTGCATGAATGAATGGAAACACAAATTTCCAGTGCTTGATTGCTTCCTTGGTGGTGCGACTTTGTCAACCCCTTTCTCAGAAGTAAGACATTTCTAGTTCATTGGTGGGACTCCAATATTGAATTAGAGGTCTAAGGTGACTCTGAAGACTAAAATTCAAGCTATGCGACTCAGTCCATTATCCTCTTATTTCTTATTCTTGTCCTTTTTTAAAATAATAATAATAATAATAAAATATAAATATGGAACTTTCTAGTCTATCAATCACCACATAAATCTCTTTTCACTCTTGTTCAACCAGTTCCTATTACCCATCTAATCCATAACCTAAAATTTGGACTACCCCCTAAATCACATGCATATAGACATAGATATAGAGAGATGAATGGATGGACGGACATGACCAAAAAACATAATAACAGTTAGGGGCAATTCTGTTCTTTGTTATTATACCTTGCCATAAGATACAGTCAGGAAAAACTAGAAAGCCTCCGAAAACACCCATTATTAACGTAAAAAATATGTAAGCAACTCCAAGAAAAAAAATATCAGAGTTAGAACCTTGTAGCCTCTTCTGAGAAATTCCAGGGAACTTCCTTGTTCCTCTTGTAATCCAAGAACCCGCAACAGTTCTTCCTTTGTCTAGATACATGCATGCCATCGTAAATAGAAATCAAAACAGGAAAAAAAAAAAAAACAAAAACCAATGAGATTTGGATTAGCTGATTATAGTACCTCCCCCAACGTGAAACGAGTTGCACTTTCAGCTACACAAGCATAGGAACCATCAGCTTGTTTGAGCATCACCTGCCAGGGCCCTGCACAAGTACAGTATATGGCTAAAATGGGAGAGATTAACATTGTTGACTCTAATGGCCATTTCTTTTAATGGTTTAAAGCCTATTCTGGTAAATAGAAGAACAAAATGATACACACACACACACACACAAAAGACAAAAAGAAAAGAAAAGTGAATTGCCACCTATTTTATTAAATTTAGAAAATATGTGCTAGAATGCACTTTTGTCATCACACGTCAGTAGCAGATTGAGTTTGAGTTGTTTAAGCTCGTGGCAATCCCAGCACCCATCTTTTATGGTTACACTGGGTTGCCACTGGGTTGCTGGCTGATGTTTGGTGTCTTTGAGGACACACACACACACACACACACACACACACACACACACACACACACATATATATATATATATATATATATATTCTTCCATTTAGTACCAGAAGAAAGGGATAACTAGACCACTTTTATTTTTCCTCCAGAACTGGGTAGTTTAGTCCCTTTGTCATTGTCTGAATGTCTTCTTTTGCTGTTTTGAGTAGAAAGTTTATGAGAAAAGATACAAAGATCTGATTATGGGGAAGGAAGAGACTCAATACAAATTAGCATCCTCAAAATACCATCCTTAGCAAGAGGGTCTGTTGAGGCACTCACCACTCTTAACACATTACACGCCTCTGCTGAAGAGCAAACAAGGCATTTAACTCTTGCAATAACAGCAGCCAATTTCTTAACCATTCCAACTTTTATGTCTAATAATTATATCCAGTGCTTGAATTATCTCCGATATTAACTTTATCTCCAGCTCGACGATACCGATAACACTGGTAGCGATACCGATAATGTAATCACCAATATTTTCACCTATGTAAATTCTAAGTGTCGGTTGTATTGCCAATGAATCAATATTGCCAATGTATCGCCAATATTTTCGACTATGTAAATTCTAGGTAGTGTTTGTATCATAAGTGTATCGACGATATTTCAATAATATCGCCAACGTATTGATATCATCAAAATTTTGTTTATTAGAAAAAAATTATTTCAATTTTTTTTTTTTTCATGGGCACATGGTTGTATATAGTGTTCAATTTGTCATTGATAATATTGATAATATCTCGATATTATCGATATCGCAACATGCGCGATATTGAGATTGCAATCTTTCATTTCCTTTCCAATTGTTGATGATTTCTTGGTGAAATATCATGTGTTGTTGATATTTTGCGATATCAATGAATGTTTGAATAGAAGGTTGGATGATTAAATAGGCCGGATGGGATGGTTGGACTGATTTTTTACAACAACACATGCTTTTAAGGCCCTTTTTGCAATTTTTTTAAAAATTTCTAAATATGGAAGTATGTACATTTTAACATCTCCTGAAGTTTTGCTGAAAATTCCACTGTTTTTCCCATGTTTCCCCGCATTTCCGGTTATCAGCGATATCGATATTATTTCCATATCCCTGGCCAGGGCAACTTGTAGCGATACCGATACTTCGAACATTGATTATATCATAACCATGCTCCAATAAGTGATAAGATTCTTTATTCTTTCCATGACCAGCTCATAAAGAAGCACTTGTCTTTTAAAATCCCATCATTCCTTTCCTTTGAGATGAATGGCATTACTGCCAAAGGAAAGGTCGTCCAGATTCGACTTTAGTTTGGTCATCCCATCTCCAACTTGCAGAATACACCAGCCTATTTTGTGGCCTTTTAATGTCTTTCACATTGTCTAAAGTTATTAAAAAGAAGCAACCAATGCAGCAAATGTCACCATTTCTCTAAGAACAGCACGAGCAAAATCATAATCGGTATCATCTCAGTGTTTCTCCCAGGAGTTTGGGTCAGGTTTTAAATGGTAGATGGGAAAGTTTTCTATCAGCTGCCCGTTGGAGGTCAACCTTCGTCTTTACACCCAGGCTCTAGAATTGGTTTTCAAAGCCCATGCAGAGATGTTTAAAGAGTTAAAAAGCCTTTCTTTAGTATCATTTACATTTTATACCTTGCTAAACACAAGTGGCCAATGTGAAAAATGCCATTTTTCTAGAACATCACGATATTCTACAAAAATAAATACATCAAGAAAACATTGCCATATTTTGAAAGCACTGTCGCTATTGATATGATAGAGTGAAATGGTGGAATAGCATACATGCAGCCAATCCCAGTTAGTTGGGAATTGGGATAAGGCTGAGATGATGATGATGAAAATGACTGTCAGTATTGATATACAGCCATATTTTCCTTTCACAAGAGGAGATAAATGGAAACTCCCTCTCCCTCTATTCCATGTTTCTATCTTTCTCTTCCAAGTCTCTTTCTCCTCTCTTTATTTTATGTATTTATTATCCAATTTTTAAAATATTTTACTTTTTCTGTGATTTTCCTAAGATATCCACACAAATTCGTGTGCCAAAAAATGGCAAAGAATGAGACATAAGATTCTGAGTTCATATGCACAAAGCATACAATAAACCATTTCACGTTCATATCGTTCTAAGGAGTTTCTTGTATCTCAGATGAGGCAAAGACATTAATTGGCATTCTTAAACCAGATCAGAGGAAAACATTGATGCTGTTCTGAATAGTGAAGTGGATGAACAATAGAGGCTTCATATTTTTTGAAACATGAGCATTAGTTAGATAAATTTCAACTACGATCTCAACACTAGTTGAGATGTTGTGGGTGTGTAATGAGGACATCCGAACACCAGTCAGAGTATACTAGAGGAGGAGAGCTCTCGTTTCTTTATGGCTAAGTGATGCATACATGCAGCCCTGTGGGCCCCATTTGAATGCCTAGCTCGTTGAAGACCCTACATGTATGATTATGCATCTTTGAAGGCCCCACACTAGGAGGATGCATGTGGGCTGCTTAGTTGGACTATTCCGACCGTTGGATTATCGTCATTGGGCATCTTGATCGTGGGCCACGAAATAGTTTAGTTTATTTAGTTGTTTATATGTTTGTTATTTTTTTAGTTTAGCTTATATTTTTACTGAGTTTAGGGAGTTAGGAATAAATTTTATTTTATTGTCTTTATGTGAAACTTTTTTTTTAAAAAAAATAAAATCTAAGAGCGTCTTTTTGTAAAAAGTATTTTCTGAGACTATATATGGCTTGGACTTTGGACGTCCACCATAGCCCATTATTGCATATGGAAAAAAAAAAAAAAAACTCATTATGTTTGCTTTGTGATGAAGTAAAACCTCCTATGATTGGAGTGGTGCGAAGCCATGGAGTGGTTCCATCGTATCTATCTCTCTTATTTTCTTCTTTCAAGGTAATATCTACACTTTTATTTTTTCTCTCTATTTCCTCAATCTCTCTCAATCCTTCTTTACTCCTTTATTTTAGTTGTTTTCCCTAAAACCCATCCCTAATCTCCTCCAAAAACTCATTTAAACCTAGGCTACTTACACTGTACCACAGTAAGGACCTCCACACGTGACCGTACAATTGTACAACCAAGATTGTACAACTATACAGCCATTTGTACGGCCAACCCATCTCGTCCCTATTTTCCTCTTTGATCCTTGCTCCTTTCTCTCTAAAATCCATAACCCTAAGCCTAAAACCCTCAAGTCCAATCCTAGAACCTAGATTTCCCAAAAACCTAATATTAAATCCTAACCCTAAATCGTTCTAAATCTCAAAACGCTAAAATCCCAAATTCCAAGCCTAGTTTCCTAAAACCCTAACCCTAAGTCCCTAAAACCTTAAAACCCTAAAATCCAAAATCCTCAAATCCCAAAACCTTAGTTCTTTAACCCTTTAACAAACCAAGAGATTCCCTTTAGAATTAGATCAATTCCTATGTTAGATGGAAGTCCTACCTTCCATAAGTCTATCTAATCATGTTTTATAAGATCCAACTAACAGGTTGTGATTTAGTCTTGAATATGAGCATAGTTAAATACACGAATTCACTAAGCTTGTGATTGATTAGCATTATTTTGTGCTTTAAATTGTTCTAGTTAATCCGTTGATGATTTCATTGCATCATTCTAGGCTAGGTGACGTAGGGATGAACGTGATGAGGTCGATCACCGTCTTCCTCAAGGATAACTACTTCGAATCCACGAAGTTTCTCTGGACTCCTCACAGAGACTTCTCGAATCCACGAGGAAAAAGCAAGAAAATAGAAATAGTATTCATGAAAATTTGCAAATTGATTGATTGATAGATGAAATAAATGAGTCTACAACCCTTTAAATAGGGACACCAAGACTTGGAATAAATTTAGGAATTTAAATATAACTAAAACTCCCTAAAATTCATAACTTACTATAAATAGTAAATTTCTATTTGAAGTGTCCTATGTGGCTTAACCACGTTATTCTCCTAATTTTTCTAAACACTTTTCATGTTGGACACAACTCCTAAAGCCCAACGAATGAAGAGTTATAATCAAATTAAAACTTACTATTTATAGTAAAAACAGAATTAAACACGAAATTCGGCCGTCGATATGATGGAATCTCGCAAATTTGGCATGGGCAACCCGGCTACGCCGGGTTGGTTGGCTAAAGTAGCTCACCCTACCCCAAATTTGGCATGGTACATCAAGTAACTCATTCCGATTTGTGAGATATGCCTGTTTTAAGGTTCTAACGGTCTTGATGACTTTTGCTTCTGATCGGGCCTTCTCTAATCCATATTGGACATGAAAGTGCCCGCGACCCACTCTACATCACTAGGCCACTCGTCCTGCATCAGTGTGGACAGAGTTCACGGTGAATGGTGATATCAACTTTATGTGAATCACTTAAAAGAGACAAGAACAACAGGGGTTGGTGATAACTTGCAAAACTTTAAAAATACTTCTAATACGAGGAAACAAGCAGAAATGAGCGTTTGAGATATTTTGGTTGGATTGATGCATGAATGATGATGGCTTCGCTGTTAGCTGTTTATTTTATTTATTTTTATTGCATCCTTGCAAGGAATCTATGGATATTGATCTCCTCCGCACAAGTTTCTCAAGAAGCATCCAAAAGCAATAATCTTGTTAATGCAGGGGCATTTTCACACCGGGCTCGAGTGGGGTGGCCTGTAGGATGCGGGGGCACACTCGGGGTGGGTGGCCCGTGTGAGGCGGAACCCATGTGATGTGGGGCCCACAAGCGGGGGTTAGGTCTTAGACCTAACCTATGGGATGTGGAGCCTAGGCTATGAGATAAAGGGATTGATTCGCCATGCTCTATCAGTTCGAGCTTTTAGAGCAAGTGGTTAGTTGTCCTACATCACTTGTTCTAAATAAATTTTAAAAAAAAAAAGAAAGAAAAAAGATTCCTCCCATGATGACATAACAATTCCAAAATTTCCCTCAAATATCATTAAGTTAAACCCTTTGATGAACTATCACCGCCTGTTAGTGCTGTCAGTCCAGGCAGGCATCCCCGCTGGCCTCCCATCTCGGATGCGGCTAGCAACCACTCTTTCAGCACCAGCCACCCACCCAGCTCCTCTCCTATTCCCCAAGCTTCGATCTCTTCCCAGCTGGAGCCCCTCCCAGCCTCTCCCCTTGGCCTAAACACCCCTCGGCCTCCATTTCTCCTCAACAACATCCATTCCCACCTGCATCATCCTATCAACCCCTCTCTCAGGTCTCAACCCACTCTTCCACCGGCCCACCTTACCAGTCCTTCCCCCCAGCCCAACCACACTCCTTCATCCGGCCCCAACTTCTCCTCCCCCATTATCACCGCTACATTTAGCCCCCAGCCTCACCTCGAAGACATCCACCATCTCTTCTCATAGCAAGATTGCGTCTGCGGTCTGGTCCATTTCGCCTCTCACTTACGTATGCCTTTCAACCAAAACCAGTCCATTCACGCTTTAATTCACCAATTGTCCTCAGCTGCCTCAACGTCTTCCATGCGCCGTATCCTCATTGGTTTGGCCCCATCAATCATTGTATGGGAAATCTGGATTGGTAGGAACGGGGCTAGATTTGACAACAAGTCTTTTCAAGTCGACACCACCATCATCAGAATATCAAACTGGCTCATTGAGATAGGCTCTCTCTTCCCTCATATTGACCACTCAAGATGGCATGAGTTAGTCTTTAGAGGCTCGCAAGCGACTCCTCCTGCTTCTTCCTCTTCCATGACAATTTCTATTACGAAGTGGGTCAAGCCTCCTGAGAATTGGATAAAGTTGAATGTTGATGGCTCTGCCAAGAACAACCCTGGAATAGGGGGTGGGGGAGGCGTGTGTCGCGATCACCTGGGCAATTTGATCTTCGCCTTCCACAACCAGTTTCGTCACGTTTCCAACATTGTGGCAGAAGCTCGTGCCATGGCTGATGGCATCCATCTATGTAAAACCATGGGGCTGTCCTCCATCATTGTTGAAACTGACTCCCGCTCTCTTTTTGATGCGGCCTCTTCCTCCTCATCTTCTTGTGGCTGGAACCTCTGGTACCTCCTCGGTTACATATGCCAGCAAACCCAGCCCATGAACCTTCGCTTTTCCCATACACTTCCCGAAGGCAACTATGTGGCAGAGGGTCTTGCCAACCTGGCTAGCTCTGGCTCGTTTGATAGACTATATCTAAGGTCTGTGCCATCAGACCTTCCCTGTCTCATTAGAGGAAACCCTGTCCTGGTCAAAGCTGGTATGGGCCGTGTCAGACAACGCAAGATCAAGAAAGGAGTTGGATAATCCCCCCCAAGCCCTCCTTTCCTACCGTTCGCAGCTTCCCTCCCCTGCTCTAGTTTTATTTTTTGATTGTGGTATATGATAGTCGGGGCCCGATTGTGTTTTTCCTGTCTCTCGTGGCCCCGTCTGAATGGATGTACATTGTCTCATCAATACAACTATACAGAATCTTTTGGAAAAAAAAAAAAAACCCCTTGAGGAACTTGAAAATTTTTCAAGTTTTTTACGTGGCATGCAGCCTTCTTCAAGTTCCTACATCTATAGCTGCATAGTAGTGGCTGCAATTCCATGAATCTGGTCATGCATGAAAAATGGCAACCTCAGCACAGTACCAAGACCACACCAGGATATCCACAACTGCATTCTTGTAGTGATGCATGGAAATCTGTTAATCCCGGTTAAACTACTACCGTTTTTCTTTTTTGGGACTTGGATGAACTACTATCTTGCTAGTTATTAATAAACTAATCCATCAAACCCTCGCTGTAAACATGTCAAAATGTACTGTGGATCGTTCAGTGTGTTGGTTATTTTGATTAGCATAATGCATGACTGAACATGGTTTTTCCTGCATGTAGCTTACGGTAGTATAAAAACCAACTGCCTTTTGTTGCTTGGCTATGAAGGACTGTTTGGGTGCCACTTAAAAACGAGTTCATCACATTTTAGTTAATAGTAATTAACTAAAATGTGATGAACTCATTTTTAAGTGGCACCCAAACAAGCCTTAAGAGTTAAATGAACTAGACAGTGGGCATTTTTTACATTAACACAGGAAAGCTTGAGAGCTAATAGAACTGATTCTCAATTCATGCACATGTTATGGTCTCAAGGCAAGCATCACCCACCATACATGCTATAAAAATAATGTGAAAAACATAATTTCAGATCTAGGTCCGTACAATAACCTCTGAAAATTGTATCCCTAAATGAAGATGGGGAAATGTTGTGCTAAAGGTTCCAACAAGAACTTTGATTGCCATATATGATCTTACCAGGATATTGGCGAAAGAGGGCTCCGCTGTAGTTTACAATGTATGGTGCAATTGCAACGGTCTTCAGGATTTACAAAAAAAATAAGAAGAAAGAAGGTGGTTATCCAAACTGAATGGGTTAAAGATCTAAGAAAAATGTGATTACCTTTGAGTACTCTCTTATTCGAATGTAGAACACAGGAGTGAACTGAGAAAGAAACCGGTAATGCAAATCTTTGGTGGGAAACCCCAAAAGGCCTAAGTCAGCACTGCAAAGTTAAAGAACTATTTAAAATAGAAAAGAAAATCGATGAAAATGCTGAGGTAAGTATTGCTTCGATGATTGGGAAATCGCAACTCAATCATACCGCAAAGTGTCCAGTTCCAAATTAAAAAGAAGAACTGGGATGGATTGAGCAAATCTTTCCTGTGCAGCACAAACACAGCACCATACAAGAGTAATAATAAGTCAGATTGAAAAACATAAACAGATGTAGTTGATAATATCAAGGGTGTTGTAGTAGATTTAAAAAAAAAAGTGAGTGAACCTGAATTGTATGAGCTAATCAATTATGCTAGAGACTACCAATTTCCTTCTGTAACATTTTCAGTTTCTTGGAAATTTCCAAAACCAAGGAATAATCAAATAACAATGACATCCACTGACATGTGAATATCCTTAAAAATGGTCCTAAGTCAACAGTTCAACATCATTAGGACCTTCTATATTTCACACCCTTTCAAGATCTATCATTCATGTTTGTCATTTGTGGTCGATATCTAAAATACTGTGCAATGTTTTATTAACTGGACTAGACTCGACAATCAGACAAGAATGGTCCAGAACCAGCCACAAAAAAAGGTCTGGGTCAATAAAAATCTGGTTCAATAGATGCTAACGTTTTTTTTTTTTTTTTTTAATGAATGTTCATCAAGGAGCCTTTGATCTCCCCATATATAACAAAGATCTTATCCAGTACACTAAAGGCATTTTGCTTGATTATTCCTTCTTAATTTTTATAATGTGCACATCAAGTATATGTCGTGGTCAGAATGGGTTGATCCACCTGGACTGAAGCGGCGACAAAACAGGTCAGGGTCTGTTGCCATTTTAAAACATAGCTAGTAATTATTAACCACAAAAATCTAGACTATTTCTAAATTTCCTGCTTGAGTTAAAAAATGGATCAGAGAGCTGGAAAGACTTAGCTCTCCGTTCTAGCTAATTACTGAGGTTATAATGTATTAGAATGGCTAAATTATGAATAATGATAGTTACATGACTTCCGTCCCATGTTTTTGATACATGTATCTCTTTTCATGAAAACTGGTCCATTCATTCACATCAAGATGCAACATGCAAGATGCAGAAAACCTACAACCAATATAAATCTAGACAGACCTAGTTAGGCACATACTAGCATGAAAAAGTGAATAATGCCAAACAAGCTTTCAGTTTCGGTGAAAGGCCACATTAAAATAATTTCACCCATCGGAGAAATAAATTTCTACTGAAATTCCTATATATGCAAGTGGTAATAGTTGACTTAAAAATTATTTCGAAGAACATAGCAGTCAAAATAACAAGAGAGGCATTTTGCTTGTAAGCTGAATTCAAGATTGTATAGTTGAAATCACATTAGGATACATCAAAATCATAAACATAAAAGAGAGGCTGCTAAAGTGAAGACGCCATACCACATACTCCTCTATAACAGAAAGGTCACCAGTACTACAATTAATAAATACAAACAGTGATGGTGGCTCATCAGACCTCCAACGACCTGCATCTGTGAGAGTGATAGACTGTTAAAAGAAGTGCAATTTTATGAACGTAAAACATAAAAAAGTAACAAATGCTAATCAAAGAAACAAAGAGACTAACAAACACATACTATGTAAATGAAATATCTGACAATGCGCTATCCTATATTATTCTTGATCCAAAGCATAAAGTTGTTTTTTAAAGGAGAATATAACCAATAAATGAGCGATATGATTACATAAAGAGCATGACAAGAGAATCCCAAGAAAATATTACTGCATCTATATACTTCAATTCCAGCATGAATTCAAATCAGACTGGTGATCACAGAAGGTATCCTTTGTCAAAGGAAATATCAATCTACACAGCAGATTTACAGATTTACAGATTTACAGCTTTACAGATTTACAGATTTACAGCAGATTTACAGCTAATAGCAGATTTACAGCTAATATCTACAGCTTTGACTGATATGACAGTTATACAGATTTATTCCTTCCTTAATTAGGATATATTAGCTGTACAGTATATTTAGATAGATGTATATATGGTAGGGGCTGAAGATCAGCTTGTATTTCTTCCCTAAATAGCTTGTAATCTACCTATATAATGGGCAATTGTCAATAAAGAAAGACAGACTTTTTCAAAAGGACTCTAAACTGTCATGGTATCAAAGCTATAGCTCTAAATTTCCATTTGTCTCGTGCTCTCAAGTTTCTTAGTCTCGGTTATTCTTGTTCTAGTTCTGTTGACCTCATGTCTTCCGATAAGTCTGATGTTTCTTTGATTCGTTTCAATGGCAAGAACTACTCTGCTTGGGCGTTTCATTTCAGGATTTTCGTCAAATGTAAGGAGCTGTGGGGACATGTTAATGGTAGTAACCTAGCTCCTGACAAAGACAAAGACGAAGACTGACACGCCAAGTGGGAAGTCAAGGACGCACAAGTTATGGCATGGATTTTGGGATCCGTTGAACCTAACATCATCTTGAACCTTCGATCTTCTCAGACTGCAGCTCAGATGTGGACATACCTGAAGAAGGTCTACAGTCAACAAAACACTGCTCGTCGTTTCCAGCTTGAACATGAATTGACCACTCTCCAACAGGATAGTCTTTCTATCTCTGATTTTTACTCTAGATTCACTAATCTTTGGGCTGAATACACTGATATAGTTTATGCTGACTTACCATCCGAAGGTCTTAGTTCTGTTCAATCTGTCCATGAAACTACTCAGAGGGATCAATTTCTAATGAAACTAAGGTCTGAATTTGAAGGCACCAGATCCAATCTTATGAACCGAGAATCTGTCCCCTCCTTGGATACATGCCTAAATGATCTTCTTCGCAAGGAACAACGCCTTCTCACTCAAACCACCATGGAACAACGACGATCTACATCTGTTCCTGTAGCCTATGCAGCACAAGGCAGGCCACGAAGCAGGGATATGAGCACTGTTCAGTGCTTCTGTTGCAAGGGATTTGGTCATTATGCTGCAAACTGTCCCCGAAAATTCTGCAACTATTGCAAAAGGATGGCCATATCATCAAGGAATGCCCAACTCGACCCCCAATCTTACCCTCCTTCCTTGTCTCAGTTGGCTCTTCTAGTGTGGGTAGATTGGTGAATACAACACAAACTGCTCCTGCTCTTGCTCCCGTTTCAGTCCAACCCGTGACCCCTGACATGATTCAACAAATGATTATTTCTGCATTTTCAGCTTTAGGACTCTCAGGTAAACCCTTCACTACATCATCTCCTTGGTACTTTGATTCCGGGGCTTCCCATCATATGACAAACAATGCTGCTTCTCTTACCAATGTAAACAAATATTTTGGAAATCTCAAAATTCATACTGCTGATGGCAATCATTTACCTATCACGGCCACTGGTGATGTTTCCTCCTCTCTCACTGATGTCTTCGTATCTCCCGGTCTTACCACCAATCTTGTGTCTGTCGGTCAGTTAGTTGATAATGATTGTAAAGTAGAGTTTTCTAAATCTGGTTGTATTGTGCAGGATCAACAGTCAGGGCGGATGATCGCGAGGGGGCCTAAAGTGGGACGTCTTTTTCTTCTTCAATTTCCTTTGTCTTCTTTTTCTTTGCCTTTTGTCGCTTGTAATTTTGCTCATGTTGATTACCGAGCGTGGCATAAACGTCTTGGACATCCAAACTCTAATGTACTTCATGCTTTATTGAAATCTGGTTTTCTTGGGAATAATAAAACACCATCTCTTAGTGTTGTTCAGTTTGATTGCAATTCTTGCAGACTTGGCAAAAGTAAAACTCTACCCTTTCCTTTTCACACACCGCATGTTGTCAAACCTTTCGATCTGATACATAGTGATGTGTGGGGTATGGCACCAGTCACTTCGCATGCTAATTACAAATACTTTGTCACTTTTATTGACGACTATAGTCGTTTCACATGGATTTATTTCCTTCATTCCAAAGACGAAGTATTTTCTGTTTTTAAGATTTTTCATGCATATATTCAGACACAATTTTCGGCCCATGTCAAAATCCTTCGTTCTGACAATGGGGGTGAGTATATGTCTCATTTGTTTCAGGACTTCCTACAGAATCATGGCATCATCTCTCAACGGTCTTGCCCTTCGACACCTCAACAAAATGGAGTGGCTGAAAGGAAGAACCGTCACCTTCTTGATGTGGTTCACATTCTTCTGTTAGAATCTTCCACGCCCTCTCGATTTTGGTGTGAAGCTCTTTCCACTGCTGTCCATCTCATTAACAGATTGCCTTCTCCCACATTGAACCATGACTCACCTTTCACCAGGTTATTTGGTCACCCTCCAACTTATTCTAACCTTCGTACCTTTGGTTGTGTCTGTTATGTTCATCTTCCTGCATATGAACGCACAAAACTTACGGCTCAGTCAATTAAATGTGCTTTTCTAGGATATTCAGTACAACAGAAAGGTTTTCTTTGCTATGATCCAAATCTGTGTCGCATTCGAGTTTCTAGAAATGTGATTTTTTTCGAAAATCAATATTTCTTTTCTACCCATCAGGATCATGTTTCTCTTTCATTTTCTGTTTTGCCTATGTTTCCTAACTCTCTTGCAGATCCAGTCCCTTCTAAACCTCTCCTAGTGTATCGACGACGCTCCACCGCCACTTCCCACCAACCTTCAGCACCTCCTGAGCCCCCTCAAGCTTCTTCCCCGACTGCTGCTCCTGTTTCAGCACCTGCACCTCCCTCTCTCCGACTCAGTACTCGGGTTCGTAGACCCCCAGATAGGTTTGGTTTCTCTTCTCCTTCATCCTTCACAGCCACTTTGTCGTCTATTTCTCTTCCTTCATCTTATAAACAGGCAATGGAGCATGAGTGTTGGCGAAAAGCAATTGAAACCGAACTTCTCGCACTTGAAGAAAACCAAACATGGGATGTTGTTCCATGTCCCTCCTCCGTGAAACCCCTTGGCAGTAAGTTCGTGTTTTCTATCAAGCTTAATTCCGATGGGTCCATAGATCGTTACAAAGCTCGGTTAGTGGCACTTGGCAACAAATAAGAATATGGTCTCGACTATGATGAGACCTTTGCACCGGTCGCCAAAATGACCACTGTCTGAACTATACTCGCTCTTGCTGCATCCCAATCCTGGCCCTTACATCAAATGGATGTTAAGAACGCATTTCTCCACGGTGATCTCAAGGAAGACGTTTACTTGAAACTTCCCTCTGGTATGCCCACTTCCTCACCTACTGATGTTTGCAAACTGAAACGTTCTTTGTATGGTTTGAAGCAGGCACCAAGAGTATGGTT
This sequence comes from Magnolia sinica, assembly GCF_029962835.1. Lineage (NCBI taxonomy): Eukaryota > Viridiplantae > Streptophyta > Magnoliopsida > Magnoliales > Magnoliaceae > Magnolia > Magnolia sinica. Next base: position 88,554,982 of record NC_080576.1, on the reverse strand, counting down.
TGAGAAGTTTCGATCCACTTTGCTTATTTTTTCTTTCACTCAAAGTCAGTATGACTCCTCTCTTTTTCTACAAAGGACATCCACAGGTATCGTCGTCCTCCTTGTTTATGTGGACGATATCGTCATCACTGGCTCTGACTTGGAGGCAATCTCTGCGGTTCAGACTTTGTTGAATTCTACATTTCACATGAAAGATCTTGGCCAACTCACCTATTTCTTGGGTTTAGAGGTGCATCATCAGCCGCACGGTCTCCTCTTGCATCAGCACAAGTATAGTCAAGATCTGGTTCAGCTAGCTGGTCTCACCAACGCTACTTCGGTTGACACCCCCATGGAACTTAATGTGAAATATCGACGTGACGAAGGGGAGCTTCTTGAGGATCCTACTACCTATCGGAAGTTGGTTGGTAGTCTTATCTATCTAACCATTACCCGACCAGACATCTCTTATGCTGTTCATACCGTTAGCAAATTCATGCAAGCACCGAGGCATCTCCATCTATCTGCAGTCCGCCGCATAATTCGCTACATTCTTGGGACACCTACTCGTGGCTTATTCTTCCCTTCCGGTTCTTCACTTCAGCTACAAGCCTATAGTGACGCTGACTGGGCTGGCTGCCCAGACACCAGGAAATCTACTACCGGCTGGTGTATGTTTCTTGGTGATGCCCTTATCTCTTGGAAATGCAAGAAGCAGGACCACGTCTCCAAATCATCTACTGAGGCCGAGTACCGAGCCATGTCTGCAGCATGCTCCGAGATCATTTGGTTACGTGGTCTCCTCACAGAGCTCAGTTTCATTCCCGTACATCCTACTCCACTCCATGCTGACAACACTAGTGCCATCCAAATTGCCGCAAACCCAGTCTATCACGAACGCACCAAGCACATCGAGGTTGACTGTCACTCAATCAGGGAAGCCTATGATCATCAAGTCATCACTCTTCCACATATCTCCACAACTTTGCAGATCGCCGATATCTTCACAAAATCCATGCCACGTCAGCGCCATCATTTTCTCGTTAGCAAATTGATGCTTGTCGATTTACCAACATCAATTTGAGGGGGGATGTCAAAGGAAATATCAATCTACACAGCAGATTTACAGCTTTACAGATTTACAGATTTACAGATTTACAGCAAATTTACAGCTAATATCTACAGCTTTGACTGATATGACAGTTATACAGATTTATTCCTTCCTTAATTAGGATATATTAGCTGTACAGTATATTTAGATAGATGTATATATGGTAGGGGCTGAAGATCAGCTTGTATTTCTTCCCTAAATAGCTTGTAATCTACCTATATAATGGGCAATTGTCAATAAAGAAAGGCAGACTTTTTCAAAAGGACTCTAAACTGTCATCCTTATGTGAATTGGTCCACCCTTCCTCAGCCCAACAACGTACTGGTAGAGCTAGGTGAGAATAATCTTGTATAAAGACAGTTTCATAAGCAGATAGTATATGAAGCAAATAGCTTAGAAGTCCTCATTGCTAAAATACCCTACCTTGAATGATCTAAATAATTAGGGGAAATCCAGCCACTGAAATAACAATGAGGTATGAGGAGACATGTCATCTCACATCCTTCTGCAACGAAATGCATTTTTTTTGGGAATTAGATACATTTTTTCTTCACATAATCATCTATCAAGATCTTATGCCATATTTACCAATTAAAAAAGATTTGACACCATACCGAAACATACTGAGAAACACCCAAGGAATTTTGAGGGGTGGTTTTCTTGCACACTTATAACTAGCCACTACATTGGTCTATTTAGAGGCTATTTGGTGGTGAATAAATAGTGCGAGGAGACTTCTTCTCATCTTTTGTAAAGAAATGCATCCTTTTGGAGCTGGGAGTGTTATCTTCCCTTCAAATAGTCCTTTGTCAAGATCTTATGTTGTAGTGATGCCAAAGTGAAACATCAACGGTAAAGGGGCAGGTGGAGATCTCGCTTGGTGTTATTTATTTGTGAATGAATAGTTTGAGATAACATATTAGGTGCGTCTAGTTTGATAATAATTCAACTAATTCCTTAGAACATACTTGCCTCTGATTCTTCTGAGTCAGTAAAGTTTACAGCCGAATTGCCTAATTCTAAAAATCTTCTCCCTACTTGCCCATGTAATTTAGGCTAGATTTGCCTCACTAATGACTTAACTGAGGTTGGTCCCATGCCCATGCCTTCCATTTGCCCTAACAGGAACAAACGTAATTCACTAAACCCAAGTCCTTTGAATTGGATTGTTTACGATTAAACGGCTACATGGTGCTAATCTTGAGGGCCTATGAGAAGCTACAATGAGAAGAAGAAGAAAGAAGGAGAAGAAAGATGGAAGAGAGAAACAATGAGAGAGAGAGAGAGAGAGAGAGAGAGAGAGAGAGAGAGCAAGAACATGAGATGCTTAGGGTGTATTGAAACCCTAGCCCGCTACTCTTCTATGGACTTGGGCCCAATGGGCCTTATTCAATCATTAACCTTTCAACATTCCACCTCAAGCTGGAGCATCCTAATGAGGCCCAGCTTGGAACAAGGGCTAACCTAATCAAACCTAAGAAAGAAAGAAATCTTTCTCTAACATAATTAAACCTAAGAAAGAAAGAAATTCTTCTCTAACACCCACCTCAAACTTAAGGTTCTCTAACAAGAGGAACTTGAGTTTAGAGATGCACATAAAGGATTTCGTAAAAGCAGAAAATAAAAAAGTAGAACAACTGTGGATTATATGAGTAGCATTGGCTGTGATGAGAGGTGAATGAGCGGATGTGAAGTGGACGTGATGAGGCTACCAATACCTTAGGTGAACAGGCACTTTTGCAACTTCAGTAATGTAAGCCACCAGAACAACCATCTAGCACAAATGAGTTTGGATCAAATATCCAACACAACCAAGGTTGAGCCAACTGCGCAACACAATCATAAGTCCAGACAACTTCTGGAACAAATAAGAATGGATCAACTATCCAATATAAACAATGAGTCTAAGCCAATTGCTTAGAGTGAACAAGCCCAGTACAATCATAAGTTTGAGCCAAGGTTGGGACGATCACCAAGTCGAAACAAGCACGGACCAACTGTCCGGTGCATAAATGGGTTTGAGCCAACTACCCGATACAATGCCTATTAAGCGACCTGTTAAAAGCAACCAAGATCGAAGTCAAGCTTTGCTGCCATTTCCCTAGAAACACTTTATTGAGGTCCTAATTCTTGCCCCCAAAACCTCTTTTTATTATTATTATTATTTTTTATACAAATGTTACTAAAACTATCAAGTAAAATGCATTCCTTTCTCTTATATTATTTTTTTTATAAATCCCCTTTAGACAACTCCCATTGTTTCCTCTCAACTTCCATGGTTGCAAATGTTGGAGCGCTGAAATAGAATATGCTAATTTGGAATTGGCAATACCTACTTTAGGTGACATGATATGACCGACCAGTGAAAGGGTTCCCTCCAATTTGCTAGCTTCAATGCTAAACATTCTCATGGAGAAGCCCATTGTTGAAACTATTTTTGTTTGTTTTGGAGAGGAAGGTATAACTTATGATATAGGCACTTTTAGTCTTTTCAAACTGCTTAATACCTCATCTATCCACATATACTCGATCCATCAATGTTAATTCCATGTGGGCTTTCTACAATTTCATTGGCACTTGGTGTGCCTTTCACAATTCTATCAATCAAATAAAGTAAATAGAAGAAAGGTCATTGAACTATATAAATCGTCCAGATTAAGCACTGAGCTTCTTTCACTAGAATTAGGACTTAATAGTCCCAATATTGATATCACCACCTCAACCTAGGCTTCCTAGGTTACCCACCAAGCTGCATCTTATCATCACCATAGCCTTTTTCCTAGGGCCCCATTCTCAATATCTTAAAAAGTCTTCATATCTCTTTACACCACCTCAATCCAAGTTCCTTCAGCAGGTCTTCCTCTCATCCTCTTTTAGGGCCCTTCAACCCCAATCAATGCTCCTCACTATCAAAGTTGTTTTTGGTCTTCGATGCACATTCTCCATCATTTTATCTCTTACTAGGATTACTCTTAGGCTACTTAGGATGGCCCTATTCTTAATTCTATCCACCCTAGTCTTCCCCCGAAATCCATCTCAACATCCTTATCTCTGCAATACTCAAATCTCTACTCATATTGCTAACTGCCAACACTCTACCCCATATTGCATATCTAGTCGAATAAATATATTGTAAAGAAAAAATTCAAAAGGCTCCCTCCCTTTAGAGTAGCTTTCAGCGCTGATTTGAATGAAACTATCGCCTTTATAACTGTTTGATGGTTCTATTAATCTTTAACCTTCTGGACTCTAGACCCTTCAAACGTCCAATTTAGCATTTCACCCTTTTCAGTCTCGTTGACCGGCATGACATGATCAATAAAATATAACAAGGGGCTGTTTAATTCATCTAACAAGTGCAAAAGGATAAGGGCTTAATTCTGACACCTAATGAAGACTCAATGCTACTAGGAACTCAATAGTCTGACCATACACCGTTCACACTCCTGTAATAGCACATCATGCATGCCTTTAATTATGTCGATATATCCTCGTGGGATCCCTTTCCTCTTCATCACCCACTATATAACCTCCTTAGGCACCCTATTATTGGTTTCTCCACATGTATAAAACCCATATGTAGATTCTTTCTCTATCTCTATACTTATCCATCAACTGTCTTAGTAGAAACTGTTTAGTGGAATGAAGCGAAACTAATTTTCTGATATCCTTGTTTCTTGTCTTAGCCTTTGTTCCACCATCCTCTCCAAAGGCTTCGTATTGTGACTCACAAGTTCCCCGGTAGTTGGTGCTACTTTGTGCATCGTTGTAACCTTGTAAATAGGTTTATGATGCTTCTCCTCCACTCATCTGCCATATTACCAACCAAACTACCAAAGGAAGAGAAAAGAAAAGAAAACCCATCAAGATTGTGGTAAAAAGTGATTGTAACTTTATGGTAACTATGTCCTTCAATTTTCTTCTTTACTCACTATGGTTGGCTATATCAATAAAATTAAACAACAAAACGTTACCTCTAGGCATTATTACATCCTTCGAGTCCCTCGTTTGATCAACAAGACAGATGGTTGTAAAAAATTGTAATGATTAGCCATGGATTAGATAATTTAATAATCAGAAACTAGCTTAAGCTGGAAATATGCTATACTGGAGTGAAGAATATTTCTATAGAAACAGTAGCTCTAAACATAGACCTCTGAATTTCTCTGTTAACCAATTTAAAACCTAACATACATATGTTGATCCAATATTGTGCCTTTGAGAATACATTCTCATCCAGTGTTTTAAATATCAACGATATCGGCCGATATATCCCACGATATATCTTGTATCCCACCTGTGCGATACGAAATGCACAGGTAGTGCGATATATCCCACATGTTTGATCTGGTGAGTATTTTTGAATTTCAATCATTTTATTTTCTGTAAATCATGTTAAATTAGTGTCAAATTGTTACAAATCCATGATTTTTCATGTTTTGCATGAAAAATCATGGATTGGGAGCTTTGATTTCGAGATTTGGAGATGGGCCAGGTTGCGGAAAATTGAAAAAAAAATAAAAAATTCCCAATTTCTCGCAAATCATTTGCAATCTTTGTGTCCAAACATAAAATCAAACATGTATGTAACCTAATCTAGTGATTCTTCTTTTGCTTTTGAATGTATTTCTTGTGTTTGCACACGTCTTCGGTCTTCTTACATTTATAAATTATATTAATAGACATTGAATATACTTGCATCAATTCAGTTAGACAATGCATAGATTAGGACCCCATGCAAAGAAAATCTATTATACGTTCTTGCTTTTTGTAATGTTTTGGTTTACAAGTGTGTATTGATGTCTTTTTTAACAATCACTAAAGTTTCATTGAAAAATTCGACCAATTTCCCAATGTTTCCCCATTTTTCCAACAATAGCAATACATTACACAATGCAACTGATATATCCCATGCGATAACCGATACGTATCCGTCTCCCAAGAATGCGATACATAACGCGATACTGATTTTTCAAACATTGTTCTCATCTACCTAATAAATGTTCAAGACAGAAACCATGCATATATGCTGCTTCATAAGAGAGGATAGCGAAATTTCTCACAGGGCCTAAAAAATTATAATAGTTGCATGTGCAGAACTCAACCTTCATCTTCATCTGCAAAATCAAAATCTAAGGTGTTTCTTATAGATTTGAAGAAATTGGTGACAGGCCCACGAGGTATATCATCCAAGGAACCAATGGTAATACTGCTAACCTGTCAATAAGAATAAGAAACAAGAAAATAGCCATCACACAGCTGTTAATATATGATACTGCAAGAGTAAGGACTTGTCATAATGTAACAGAAACTAACAAGTTTATATCTATGATAACTTGTCAACTACCACAACAAAGGCAAACCAAATAACAATGGGAATGCTTATTTAACATGTTATTGTGCATGGCTTCCATGGGGATATGTGGCAAAGCTGGGTCTGTAGCACTCATCACCAAGGCCCCCCATGTATGAGCCATGGCCAAAACAATAGGCATGACACAGTCCTACTGCTTGATCAGAACAAGACCCAAACTGGTGATGGTCATTTCCCCCTCAACTAGAGCGGTTAGGCTTGTTTGACCGGTCTGATTTTTAGGTTATGGCCATATATGGTGGGAACAGTTGGATGAGCAGTCTTGATCTTGTATATGTTTGCCAAGTGTTCCCATGGTAACTTCTGTCCGAAAACATATGCAGAAAGCCAGAAACTAAACAGTCCTCAATTGGAAATAGATTAATTATTGGAAAGAAACTTTCATACTGTTTCAAGAGTGGTCCTGAACAGCTGAGAAGCCCTTCGCTTTTCCGGCTTGTCAGGAAACACCTAAATTTTTATAATAATAATAACAGGCAGCATCAAAGCCCTCGCTAGATGAAAAAATGTGTTAGGACTTCAATCTGAAAAAGCAAGAATATATAGAATAAGCTCAAATGGAAACACAGTCCAAACTTACAATGCAAGCCCTGGTTCCCTTCATTTCTCCAAGCTTCCTAACAACAGCTATGGCAAGTTGGATATTGGCATCAATGAACTCATCTGAAGAGCCCTTCACGATTCAAGAAAAAGGTAAAATCATTCAGCTGGCATATATGTTTTATATATGCACATGTGTAAGGTGCAAGGAAGAAATTCTGCCTCTTGCACTCAGACTTGATGTGACGAGCATCTGTTGGTTACAATATGATGCCTTCACAAAGTAATTGCCATTCAATAGAATGGTTCTAGCTAAGGAAAGCATCATAAAAATTGTACAGCTGCACAGTTACATATGGTAACTACTGATTTAAGCACATAGAAGACATTTCAGTGATCTAAGTTACACTTTAATGCAGTGATGCTCAAGTGGTGCAACCCAGTTATTGAATCAATGAGATATCGACACTAAATCGCAAAGAAGTAGACAAAAAGTACACTTACAAGAACAATGGAGTAGACAATGACAAAACTTTATATCAACCTTATTTTCTTACAAAAACTTTAAGAAAACTCACACTTCGAAAGAATTGGAATGACAAACTCCTACACTACCCTTCCCCTTTATGGACTCTAAATGAATCTTTGATTAAAATCATCCGAACTAAGAGATCGATTTCAAATCAATCATAATTTATTTCAAACCAATCTAATATACATAAGATGATAAAAACCTAATAATAGTAAAAGCAAACAAAGAAAGTAATCATAAGTACTGTTGGGCGTGGAAGTGTTGAGACTTAAATATTGCATATTTATCCTCTCATAAGCATTAGTTTTCCTTGCATTTAAGTGTTTAATCAATCTAATTAGATATGTTTTCTACATGCGAGGTGATTTGGAAACCAAGGATGAAAATGTGCTTAAAATGGTAGAACTAAATCTCAAAGGAAGATAAGATAAAGAAATAAAGATTCCAAGGTCATGAAGGAAGATTTCAAGTGTCAAAGGATCAAAGAAACCAAGTGAAAAAGGAAGATTCAAAGTGGACTTAAAAACTGAAGAAATACAAAGACTGTCGACCTCATCGATAGGTCTTCGATCCCATCGACACACCTTCGATAGGACCCCGATGAGATTGAGCTCAAGTCGAGAAAATCTGTATTTTCCAGAGAAGTTTGCTGGACACATTCTTTGATCCCATCGAGAAAATCATGATTTTGAAAGTTAGTTGCTGGACAAAATTCTGTTTTCTACTCGATCCCATCGATAAGTCCTCAATAGGACTCGATCCTATCGAAACACCTATTGACAGAGGTGGTAATTGCGCAAGTTTTGCAAAATTTCCAAGTCAGGTGCGAAAGTGCAAGCCTCCTACCTATTTAAGGAGTAGTTTTAGACATTTTTAGGCATTCTCTAGGATTTTTTGGAGAGAGTGGCGGCTTGGGTGGAGTGCTGACAACGCCCTTCCGCTTCAATTTCCTTTCGGGTTCTAGTAGTTTCTATTTTTCTTTTGTTTTAGAGTTAACTATGTTTAGCTAATCTCTTAACTAAGGCTAAGTGGTAAAGCTTGTAGTTAATTACAATGTTTTAATTCATTTTGATTCATACTTTGGGATTTCATGATGATTATTTAATTGAATTAGACTTGAATTTACTTTAAAACCTTTTAGATTATTTATTTTTGGATTTGTTGTGAACTCTGGGCACATTGAATGCTTTGAAGTGAAATTGCTTAGCTTGTTTAAAGAAGGAATCAATCTGTAAAATTCCTTGATCTATTGTAGACTCAGGGCACAATAGATACTTTGAATTCCCTGCGATTGATGTTGGAGTGCTTTATGAGAGAATCGTTTAATTGAAATCATACCTTGTTGGATGTTAATGATTAATTTAGCTGTTTGATCTTCTGATTAGAATGAATTGGAATTCGGTTCTAATTGAGTTATAGAAGATGAATCAATGAATTAGACATTGTAATTGCTAGAAGTAGAAGTTTGGATCCTTAGTACTTTGTTATTATTGTTTTTACCCTATCTTATTCGCTAGATTCTCTTAAATTTTAGACCTTTACTTTATACTAGTTCTAGTTGTGTTCTCACATTCCCTGTGGATCGACTTCGGTCTCACTGAGAATATATTACTTCGCAGTCTTACACTTGAGATTGTCTAACTGGAAGCAACCTCAGATCAAATCAAACAAGCAATAGAGAACGAAAATCCAAGCAAACACAGAGAAGACACAAGATGTTACGCGGAAAACCCTTGCGGGAAAAAAACCACAGCACAAACCGACATTCAATCCACTATAATCAGAAGAAGGTTACAAGAGATGGAACAACTTACAGTAGAAACCCTAGCTTTCCCTTGAAAACCCTTGAGCAATCGTGCTAAGCTCTCAACATGCTAACCCTAATCGGAATTAGGAGAGTATTTATACACTCCCGTACACAATTAGAAACAAAACCCGCACTTACTCAAACTTACGCGCATTTCGTCGGTCGGACCAATGGGAGTTTTAATCAGACCGACAGGAACCAACTCACATCCATCCGGTCGAACTGAAAACGTGCAAAAGTGGACAGCGTGCCATTCGAGAATCCACCCCTAATTTGTTCGAACCGATCGGGACACCGATTGAACTGAACACAGGACTTCTCTGCACTAGATTAAAGGCACTTAATTAACGAACTCCATCGTGATTTTAATCCTCTAGCTCCACTACTCAAAGCTGCTATCACCATCTCTAATCATCTTCCAAGTAAAACCATCATCGCTTCTTGTGCACACTCCGTCTTCATTTCTTCTTTGCCAAGCCCTGACAAGACGAGTAAACTTGAACTTCTTTACAGGAACAACCTTAGTAAGGATGTCTGCCGGATTCAAGTTAGTGTGAATCTTCTCAAGAGTGACATCTCCTTCCTCTAGAATCTGCCAAATAAAGTGATGACGAACATCAATGTGTTTAGTCTAGGAGTGATACACCAAGTTCTTCGCCAAATTGATTTGCGCTCTTGCAATCACAATGCACAGGTACGACTTCTTGCAAAAGCCCTAACTCATTCATCATCCCTTTCAACCAAACAAATTCCTTGAAAGCATTTGTTACTATCATGTATTCAACTTCGGTGGTAGAAAGTGCAACCACAAACTGAAGCTTCAACATCCAACTAATAGCTCACCCGCTAACACAAACAGGTAACCGGAAGTCGACCTTTTATTATCCACATTCCCTGCATAATTTGCATCCACATAGCCTACAAGTTTCTCCTCAGAATTTTTGAAAACTAAGACGCAGTCCATCGTATCTCGTATGTAATGAAGTAACCATTTCATTGCTTCCCAATGTTGCTTGTCGGGGTTTGACATATATTTGTATATCTGCTCACAACACCAACCATATGTGAAATATCCGGTCTAGTAAAGACCATGACATACATAATACTACCAACCGTGCTCGAGTAGGGCACACGAGATATATACTACTTTTCTTCATCTGACGTAAGACAACTTCGAAGAAAGCCAAAAGTGAGCAGCGTGGCGGGTGCTAACCGATTTTTCCTTTTCCAGTCTAAACTTGACTAAGACATTCCCAAGATATTTCTCCTGAGACAATCATAGATTGCTCATTTCCTTGTCTCTATGCATATCAATGCCAAGAATCTTCTTTGTAGCCCCAAATCTTTCATCTTAAATGTCCTAGATAACTGAGCCTTCAATATTTGATTATAGACATTCTATGACTGGCGATAAGCATATCATTAACATACAACACTAGAATAATGAATTACCGGTCACTCAGTGCTCTAAAGTTGACACAATGATCGAATTCACTTCTGATAAACCACTGACTTAACATAAAAGTATTAGATTTCTTGAACCACCGCTTAGGCGACTGTTTCAGGCCGTACAACAAACTCTTTAACCTGCAAACTGAGTTCTTATTTCCCTACACCTCGAACCCATAAGGTTGCTTCATGTAGATATGTTTTTCTAGTTCCGCATGTAGAAATGTAATCTTCACATATAATTGGTCTAGTTCTATATTGTATTGGGCAACCAAAGCCAATACAAATCTAATAGATACTTGCTTTACCACTGACACGAATATCTCACCAAAGTTGATACCCTCATTTTGAGCATAACTCTTAGCTACCAATCTAGCCTTGTACCTATCCAGTCTCTTCGGGTAAATCCACTTGCAACCGATTGCTTTCCGCCCAACGGGCAACTCCACCAGCTCCTATGCTTCATATTTGTACAGAGAGTCCATCTCATTATGCATCGCTGCAATTCACTTCTCTGCATTTGTCTTCAAGTGCTTCCTGAAAAGTAGACGGATCTCCCTCACCTGTAATGAGAGTAAATGCAACGCTTGAGTCATCCTTATGTTTTAACAGTACCCTACGATCCCTTGGTGGATTTCTCCTAACGAGTGGTTGTTCCACCTCTTCCTATACCTCTACCTGCAGCTCAGGTTCTGCAAGTGTCTCACCCTTGTCTGTTTTAACATCAATCGCTGATTTTTTCATTTTCTTCTGTGCATCCTTCCGAAATAAGGAACTTTCATCAAACTTGACATCCTGACTAAATATGATTTTTCGTGAAACCTGGTCATACAATCTGTATCCTTTCACTCCATCACCATAAGGACAGAAGTACACTTCTTAGCCCTTTAGTCTAGCTTATCTCTCTCAATTGACGGTACATGAGAGTAAGCATCACAATCAAATATCTACAGGCCCAAGTAATTAACTACGTGACCACTCTATGCTTCTTTTGAAATTTTCCAATCAATGGTTGTAGAGGGAAATCGATTAATTAAATAACAAGTCGTAGAGACGACTTCAGCCCAGAGCTCCTTGCCCAACCCAAAATTACTCAACATACTCCGGGCCCTTTTCAAAAGAGTCTAATTCATACGTTCAGCCACGCCATTCTGTTTCGGTGTATGCCTCACTGTGTTGTGTCACACTATCCCCTAACTCTTATAATATTGATTAAACTCCCTTAAAGTAAATTTCTGCCATTATCTGTCCTCAGAATTTTCACTTTCAATCCTGTTTGATTTTCAACCATCACTTTCTAGGTCTTGAAAGTGGAGAAAATATCATATTTATGTTTTAGTACATAAACTTAAACCTTCCTGGAGAAGTCATCAATGAATGTAACAAAGAATGATGACCCTCCTCCAGAAACAATAGGCAACGACCCCCACACATCTGAATGCATAGTCCAGTTGACCTTAACTAACATATTTCATAGTTTTAAAGCTTAACCTTGATTGTTTTTCATATATATATATATATATATATATATATATATATATAAGTCAAAACTTTTAAAATTAGGAATTAAACGGCGATCGAGAAGTACCTTCAAACCTCGCTCGCTCATGTAGCCTAGGCGCGTATGCCACAAACGTGCTGACGTGGACTCCGCTACAAATGTTGCAACTCTACCCTATATAGTATTCCCAATAAACTTGTAAAGATTTCTGCTCGTTTGTGCTTTCAAAATTGCGAGTGCCCCTTTTGAAACCTTCGAGACACCTTCATAACCGGTGAACTTGCACCTAGGTCCATATAGAGCTCCAGAGAGATCAGATTCTTCTTCAATTCCGGGACGTGCCTCACATCAGTCAGAATACGCTCTATCTCATCAAACATTCTGATGTGAACCGAACCAATTCTGATCATCTTACAGGCATGATCATTGCTCATAAGAACTAGACCACCATCATACTCACCATATGTGGTGAACTAACTCCGATGATAATACATGGTACGATGCCCCTGTATCCAAAATGCACTCCTGATAGAAGCAACCGGTCTTGGACACTGATAACACGTCATAACCACCTGATCCTTCACCTGATTCCGCTGAATTGACTTCCTTCAGCAAATCATCCGATTTCTCCTTCTAGTTTTTAGGATATTGGCAGTCCTTCATATGTCCCACCCTCTGACAATTCCAACACTTTAACTTGCCTTTGCCTTTCAACTTGGATTTAGATCGCGATTTCCCCTTCTCTCACTCAGACGGTCTTCCCCGAGCAAACAATACATCCGCAAAAGTACCTTTGCCTCCGCTCTTCTTTCTCAACTGCTTCGACTAAAGGGCTGAGATAACGGTCTCAACGTCCAAGGTATCCCTACCATAGCATAGAGTATTAACTAGATGCTCGTAGGACTCCGGGAGAGATGTCAACAAAATTACGGTTTTGTCTTCTTCATCGATCTTCACCACCACGCTTGTCAACTTACAAAGCAGTTTGTTGAAGACATTAACGTGCTCAGAGAGATCCGGCCCTGTCGCCGTCTTCAGAGTATAAAACCATCTCTTCAGATATAGATGATAGGTGAGCGACTTTGTCATGTAGATGCTCTCCATCTTCGTCCATAAGCCCGTGGTAGTCGTATCATCGATGACATTATAAATGACTTCAACGGCCAAACACAATGAGATTGTGCTTATCACTCTCTGATTAAGTTCATCCCAATCCTCTTCCTTCATAGATTTAGGACGATGCACTTTTCCAAGCAGTGCATGCTCCAACCCTTGCTGAACTAGGAGGGCTTTGATCTTCAATCTCCATAGTTCAAAATTGTTTTTTCCCATGAACTTCTTTATCTCGAATTTCACGTTCGATCTCCTCGATTCCATATTTCCAAATTTAACCTAACACCTCGACCTTAAGCTCTGATACCATGTGTTGGGCGCAAAAGCAACCTCAAATCAAATCAAACAAGTAATAGAAAACAAAAAAATAAAAAATAAAAATAAATAAATAAATAAATCCAAGCAAACATAAAGAACACACGAGATTTTACGTGGAAAACCCTTGCAGAAAAAAACCACAGCACAAAGCGACTATCAATCCACTATAATCAGAAGAAGGTTACAAGAGATTGAACAACTTACAGTAGAAATCCTAGCTTTCCCTCGAAAACCCTTGAGCAATCGTGCTAAGCTCTCAACATGATAACCCTAATTGAAAGCAGGAGAATATTTATACTCCCCTACACAATTAAAAACAAAACCGACATTTTCTCAAACTTACGAGCGTTCCGTCGGTCGGACCAATGGAACCTTTGGTCGGACCAACAGGAACTGGCTCACATCCATCCTGTCGAACCGAAAACGTGCAAAAGTGGACAGCGTGCAATCCGAGAATCCACCCCTAATTCGGTCGAACTGATCAAGACACCGGTCGAACTGAACACATGACTTCTTTGTACTAGATTAAAGCCACTAGATCAACAATTACATCTCTAAATTAGCCCCATATATCAATCACATCTTCAAATCAACCCCCATATCTACCAAAATTAGTAAATTGCAATCCTTGATTTAAGCCGCTTAAATCTGTAAATAAATAGTCCAAAAATCAGCACATGTTGGGCTCTATGGTGGGCCATGGGCCTACATCTTCCTGAGACCTAAAGTGGGCCTAAGTGGGCTGGGCCTTACAATGCGCTTGGATGGGCCTAAGTGGGACATGGGCCTGCATCATCAAGTCTATCCACTCATCTTCACATTTGATGACATCATGCAGGACAACACAATTGCATCAGAAACTTTGCTAGATTGAGGTCTATGTCATCAGCACAATGGCAAAAACTTATTTTCTCAAGAAAGTATTAGCTAAAGAGGTCAAAATTATATGCCTCCCAGTCGAGTGATTTTTTATTTTTGAATGACAACCAAATTTCATTAAAACAGTGCAAGATTACATAAAGGGAAGATGATAAGCTATCATATTCATCCCCTCTAGAAGAACAAAACAAAAATACAAGAACATAACAAAAGTTGACAGCAGAAAAAAAGATCTGAACCATCCAAAAACACTCGTGACCACAAATCCTTGAATCATCAGGGCATGGAAAGGACTGAGCTTTCCCATTTGCGAAGAACTTCAGGACTTAGATGCCTCTAAATTCTGGGAGATGCAAAGCCAATCCAACCATCATGAACTGGATCATTTTAGTAATAAACTCTTCCTTAGCCTCCCTACACTTGGAAGGTATTGGCATTCCTTTCTTTCCAAATACCCCATAAGACTGCAAAATGGTACCATTTCCCACAAATCGAACCTTGGGTAGAGAACAGGCTCCTCCCAACCCAGCAATCAAATAATTTTTATTTATTTATTTTATATTACGGACCCATTCCATACCAAACATACGGAAGATACTTCCCCAAGTGGACCTAGCGACTGCAATGAATAAAGAGGTGGTAGGCGGGTACTTTGTCCTCACATATGTGGCACGTGTTTAGAATTTCCATATTCATCTTCTTAGGGATATCAACTGCTAGAATTTTTATTAGCCATGTCAACCCACACAAAAACGTGGATTCTGTGCGGTGCAGAAACTTTCCATGCCTACGCCAACACAGATAGATTTTCAGTGCTTTCTAACATAGATTGTGTAAATGTATTCAAGGAAAAGTTACCAATTTTGGACCATTTCCATACCTTCTTATCATCCACCACTGTGCCAAAGCAAACATTATATAATTTTCCCAAAAACCTCGCAAAAGATGCCATTTTGTCATCATCAAGATTCAAGATTTTGGTGAAGCAACAAATTCGAAACCTATCCCCTCTAACATTACAAGATTTTGGCGAATAATCATTGAAGGTTGCATGTCTTTTCTCAACATGTGAGTCACATGATTTCGAAATACAATGGGAAAATGAAAAATGACCACAAATTACACGAGCATGTAACACACCGCTTTCCATGAATGATCAC
This sequence comes from Magnolia sinica, assembly GCF_029962835.1. Lineage (NCBI taxonomy): Eukaryota > Viridiplantae > Streptophyta > Magnoliopsida > Magnoliales > Magnoliaceae > Magnolia > Magnolia sinica. The sequence continues at coordinate 88,539,219 of NC_080576.1, read as the reverse complement.
AAATATCAATCAACCATGAGAAATGAATAGCTCACTCATCAATAACTCCACATCAATGCAATCACATAAACAATAAATCTCAGATACGAGCGATCATTATCCCAATAGAGTACGCTTGTGTTTGGAAGTTCCTACGCTTGTGTTTGGAAGTTCCAAAAGTTGGGAGGGCTGGATGCTTCTCTGCCCAAATTAATATCCAGAATGTTTCAGGTCCCGCCTTGATCTGGGAAGGAAATGCATCATGAGGTTATGGAAACCCCCACCATCCCAAGCTCATAGTGGAAAAGAAATCCATATGTAACACCCAAATTTCCATCCTGCTGGCAATTTGGGGTACATCCAAATGCTCCCAATTCAAGAGAACAATAGCAAAGAAAAGTGGGTCCTTACTCTTGCCCCAGTGGTAGACTCACTAGAGTTTGAACACCAGGTCAGGGGTTCGAGTACCCATAGATTGTGAAATCCCACTTCGGCGTGAGTGTGTGGGTGTGTGTGTGCATGTGAAAAAAAAAAAAGGTGGTACCTTGTAAGAGGAAACGTTGCTGGGCAACGGCCTGTCGATTCAGCACAAAAACAACCAAAATAAGTAAATGGGTATTAGAAAGAGGTCTAAATCTAACTGCTTGGACCATAAGTTACCGTCCACCCAGCAGATGAGTTTCAACCTCTTGTGCACATGCGGTGCCCAATCCTTCAAGCGAACTGTCCTCACCATGAAAATCACCCTATGCAAAAATCAACCCCATCCACTCATCCGGTTGGCCAAACACTAGAAAACAATCTATAGCCACTGAAAAATAACAAAATACAAGTGTCATCCACTTGATGAGTGGAAGCAACTGATTTTTTTTGCACAAGGTGATCCTATGATGGAGCTAACCTATTGAACTGGTTGGATGCCACACACATAGAAGATTTGAAGTCATCCACCGGGTGGACGGTAATTAAGGTCCAACTGGTTGGACTTGAGACCAACTCATTAGAAAATAACACAGAAGTTAAATCAAAAGTTAGCATGTGGAATAAGAATGCAGAAAAAAAAAATGAAACTGAAAATTAAATATGAACTCCGTGGAGAGAAAATTGCCCTAAAAAAAATGAATATACAAGAAATTGAATTACATGAAGAAGACAGAAAATAAACCGGTCTCACAGAACTAATGCCAAAATCCTGAGAATACCAGAACATGCTGTCCGACTTCCGAGGGAGAGGTTTATTAAAAAAGCAAACATCCACAAGTAAAAATAAAAATAAAAATCAATCAATAAATAAAAGCTAAACAAAAGAGAGCTAATAGTGAAATTGGTATCATTATATATATATATATATATATATATATATATAAAACTCCGAAATTGACTCCCCCGATCAAAATCCGAAATGGGCATTAAAGAATACTAAGAAAATCCCATCAGGAGGTAAAATGGCAAAATGGGTCTTGCAGAATTCATGCCGAAATCACAAGGAATTAGCATATGCACTATCAGAAAGGACCAAACTATAGAAAAGAAAAGATTGGAAAAAGGGCGAAATAAGAATTCATTGGCAATCCCAGATATCCACGCTCTCCATCAACCAAAATCTGAAACGGGCATTCCAGAATTCCCGAAAACTCCAACAATGAGATAAAAAAGACGAAATGGGTCTGGCAGAATTCACTCCAAAATCAAGAATACATCGCCAAAAATAAATAAATAAATAAATTAAATAAAAAGAAAAGAAAATCTCACGGGAAATCAATCTCAAGGCGGGTCTTTCCATCTTCGAGTGCGCGAGCGAGAGAATTCACAGCGTCGGAGACGAGGACTTGGTAGGATTTGGGCTTGTATACAGAGACTCCAACCTTGGGATTGGAATCAGGAGCTTGTTCTGTGCTCTTGTTTCCAACTTGCGCATGAAGCCTCGAGAAAGAACGAATACAAGGAAAATCAAAGCAAGGAGAAGAAGAGAAAGAAGAGAATGAGAGAGAGGAATGCAATGGAAAGAGAGAGGAGGATTGAAAACGGAGAAATGAGAGAGAGGGAGTTGGGAATTTCTGGCATGAAATCACTGCCATTGTACTTTAGAGCTTTGAGAGAGTGAAAGTATCTGGATTGGATAAATAAGGAGGATGGTGGGTGTTTCTTGATGACTGACTATCCACAATTCATGCATACCTGTGTTATTTACGTGGCATATTTCCATGCATTCCTCAATCCAGACCGTTCAAATTATTTTCAATGATATGGATGAGAAATGATACAAAATTTTCCTTAAAAAATCATTTCGACCATCTGATTGGTGGGGCACTAAATGAACGGATGTAATCAAAAGATCTAATTTTTCCTCCGTCGCGACTCGTGATTAGTTGTTCCGATGATTAGAACCGTCCATATTTTCTTTAGTGCCATAGATGATTCATTATCCGGTGAAAATTGTATCATGATGATCCTTATTTTTGATCTTTAGAGCTGAGCCATTGATTATGTTTTTTCATTATTCTATGTTCATCTATGGACGTTGATCACAAAATCATCCGTTCAGCTTAATTTTCTAAGATTGGCCCGTAGGGCACAGATTCCACAGAATGGACAGTTCCGATCATTGTATCACTCATCAACTCGGCCCCAGTCAGCGTAGACATTTACGTGATCTTGAAACAAACTCAAATGAGAATTTTTCAACGTATCTAGATTCAGGAAACGAGCTTGGAGGTTTAAGATATTCTATCTGAATATTTTGTTAAGATTCGGACGGTTTAGATTGTTCTGTGCTCAATGGATTGGTTGTGCATGTGCATGGATGGCGATACTCTTGCAATGTTTTAACTCTTTAAGGATTAGAAGAGGAGAAGCTCTCTCTACTGGTTGGTGGCTAGATTCTGCTGTTGAGACTTGAGTGTGGAGGGTGGCTAACTTGTACCATAGTGCGGATTTTGTTATCCTGTGCACCTGGATTCTGCTGGAGGGCTTGCAGGGCAAAGGGGTCCCTCGCTGGAGGAAGACGATTGCGTATCTGTGGAGCCCATCGTGATGTATGTATCTTATCCACTCCGTCCATTCGTTTTAAAAAATCATCTTAGTGCATACTACCAAAATTGAAGCGTATAAAAATCTCAAGTGGACCATATCACACGAAACAGTGTGAATTAAACACCTACCGTTGAAAATTTCTTGTGGGCCATAAAGGTTTTGGATCAAGCTGTTATTTTTTTCCCTTCATCCACATCTTTTTGACCTTATGAACAGATTGGATGACAAATAAACATCACCTTGGGCCCTAAGAAGGTTTCAACCGTGGACGTCATTATCCCCACATTTTCACGTGGTGTGGTCCCACTGAGCTTGGATATACTTCAATTTTTATGTCACAAAATAAAATGATCTTTAAAAATAGATGGACGGATCGGATGAGACGTATACATCTACGGTGGGCTCCACAGAGTTTACTCAGTTCGCTATAGCATAATGAGTTATTACTCGGTTCGCAATCCGCTTGCCTGGCGGGACACTCCAATTGTGTGGGCCCCACTGTGGATGGGACGGGTTGCAAAGACTGCATTGATTGGATGACCAGAGCTGAAAGACCGCTGGCTTTTAAATGGATGGTCCAGATAAAAGCAGGCTAGCTGGCCATTGTAGGGATGCCGCCATCTTAGCCATCGAATCAGGTGACAATCACTGCAGTTTAAGGGCCATGGCCCATCCACCTAATGGCACCACAAATCAATATCCCCGGAGGATCTCGACCGTTAATATGGACATTTCACCAGTCATCTTTTCGGTTCTACATTCAACATCAAGCCATTAAGCTCGCAAGTCCCACATTTCTCACACCACATACTTTTAACACAAAGCTTTGTAGGTTATCCATGGCTTACAAAATCTGTGTGTGGCCCACAACATCCAATCCGTCCATCGTGTGCAACGGTGTTCTCTTGGCCGAAGAAAAATAAGGTGGGCCACACCCTTTTAATCATGCATGAAACCTCAAAAATACATGGTGTGGAGTTTTTAGGCATGATTTTATGCTGTGTGACCCATTTGAGTTTAGATACAACCTGATCTTTGGTATGTTCATTCATCCTGGCAGGGCACATCATTTGAATGGATTGGATAGTATATAAAAAACACTGTCAGCTCTGCGTACAAGCTTAAAGGTTTTAATAGTGAGCATTCCCTTTTTTTTTTTCCTGTGGTGTGGCCCACTTGAGTGTGGGATCACTCTGATTTTCTGGATCCAAAGGAGAAAATGAGAGGACTCACATGATGGATGGATTAGATGCTAAGGAAAAAAATAAGGTGGACCCCACACATTGCATTGTAAGTAAAGGCTTCACAAAGCTTGTTAGAGGATCTAGGCTCGTGCCATGCCAGAGGCCAATGATTTGGACGGCCTGAGTGAAAAGCTCGCCAAACGAAAGCCGCGAAAGGGTACTTTGTCACTCTACCGAGTATCGCCCAGAGTTCAAGAACCACACAATCAGAGAAATCCTAGCCGTTGGAAACGGATTGGCTACTCCCCCTGCCCCAGCCAATGGCTGGCGGTCGGTGCTTTGTGGGCCCGCCATGATTTATGTGTTTCATCCATGCCGTCCATTTATTTTTATAGATTATTTTAGAATATGAGACTAAAAATTAGGTATATCCAAATCTCAAGTGGACCACATTACAGGAAAAAGCGTTGAATGAACGTAGACATTAAAAGCTCTTTGGGGCATACAAGTTTTGGATCAAGTTGATATTTGTTTTTTCCATGCACCGAGGTCTGAATGACATAATCAACAGATTGGATGTCAAATAAACAGTACATTTAGCCTATGGAGGATTTTAACAGTGGATATCCAAGCATTATTGTTTTCCTGTGGTGTGGTCCACCTGAGATTTATATCCCTCTCATTTTTGGAATCAAGTCATAAAATGATCCGTAAAAATGGATGAACTGGGGTTTCCATGGGCCCCACCATAGAGTGATCACTATCGACCTCATGAGGTTTCTATGGGCCCCACGAGCCCTGGGTCGACAATGATGTTTGCATGCCATCCATACCATTCATCACATCATTCCTACAGAGATGAGCTGAAAACCAAAACGGATTGGCTACTCCCCTGCCACCGGCCCATGGCTAGTGGTAGGTGTTTTGTGGGCCCCACCATGTTGTATGTGTTTCATCCATGCTGTTCATCTATTTTTATAGGTCATTTTATTATATGAGACAAAAAATGAGGTACATCCCAATCTCAAGTGGAACACATTATATGAAACAGTGTTGAATGAACTCGGCCCTCTAAAAGCTTTTCGGAGCCATAAAAGTTTTGGATCAAGCTAATATTTGTTTTTTCCCTTCATCTGGGCCTGTATGACCTAATTAACAGATTGGATGTCAAATAAACAGTACAGTGGGCCTAAGGAGGATTTTAACGGTGGATATCCAATCACTATTGTTTTCCTGTGGTGTGGTCCACTGAGATTTATATCCCTCTCAATTTTGGTATCATGCCATAAACTGACCTGTAAAAATGGATGAACGGAATGGATGAAACACATACATCATGGTGAACCCCACAGAGCACCGACCATCAGCCACCGGCCTGGTGGCAGGGGGAGTAGCCAATCCGTTCTCACTGAAAACACAAATATTACCCATCCCCGCGAATATTTCATCTGTGGACGTTCAATCCTCACATTTTCGGGCCCACTTGAGTATTTTATCCAGCTCATTTTTGGCCTAATGTCTTAAAATGATCTCAAAAAATGGACGTACGGGGTGGATTTCTCACAAACATCACGGTGGGCCCCACCTAGGTTTCAAGCGCAGGAACTTCCTGCAAAAGGCTTCCACAGGAAATCCGCGTCCAACATATTCCCCAACCAGATCTCTTTACTACCGTCCATTAAAAGTCCGTCAATTAGAATATAAGGACCGTTCATTTGCGTAATGGGGTCTGTTAGATGGACGTTACTGATCCGCCATCTCCCTGCCACGTGTACGGTGAACAAGTTAGGTGCACAGAAGCTACGTAGTAACATACTGTACTGAATCAATTCCCAACCGTCAGGTAGCAAAATCCTCTGCCTCTGCCCAAAACCCTCAAATCCGGCCATGCCAGCATTCTTAAACCCTCCCAAAATCCCTCTCTCCACCACCTTCCATCTCAGGCCCCTTCTCTTCCCAATCCCATCAAAACCCTCCATCATCTCCTTCTCCTCAACCTCTACTCCAACCCCAGAAGACATCTCCCATCTCATCGTCACCGCCCATTCCCCCTCCCAAGCCCTCCAAACCTTCAAATGGGCCACTCACTTCCCCAACTTCCACCACACCCAAGCCACCTTCAAATCCTTAATCCAGAAGCTCTGTGCCTTCCGCCGATTCGACACTGTCCAAACCGTCCTCAACCAAATTCCCGCCTCCCTCGGCGGCCCTCCGGATGACGACATTTTCATCACAATCATCCGTGGAATGGGCCGTGCTCGGATGACCCGCCAAGCGATCCAGATATCCAATTTGATGGTATCCCAATTCGGTAAGAACCCGTCTACGAAAATCTTCAATTCGGTTCTTGACGTCCTCGTCAGAGAAGATATCGACTTGGGTAGGGAATTTTTCCGGAAGAGAATGATGGGGTGTGGGATTCAAGGTGATGAGTACACGTTTGGGATCCTGATGAAGGGCCTTTGTTCGACGAATCGGATCGACGAGGGGTTTAGACTTTTGAAATTGATGAAATCGCAGGGATTTGCGCCGAATCCAGTGATATATAATACATTAATTCACGCGCTTTGTAGGAATGGGAAGGTTGGGAGGGGTAGGAGCTTGGTTAACGAGATGGATGGTCCAAATGCTGTCACTTTCAATGTTCTAATATCTGCGTATTGTAAAGAAGGCGATTTGGTCCGAGCGCTCGTGATGTTGGAGACATGCTTCAGTTGTGGGTTTGTTCCAGATGTTGTTGCGATCACGAAATTGGTGGAGCTTCTTTGTAATGATGGGCGGGTTATGGAAGCTGCAGAGGTTTTGGAGAGGGTGGAGAGGAAGGGAGGTGTGGTCGATACTATATCCTATAATGCTTTGATTAAAGGGTTTTGTCAGTTGGGAAAGGTGAAGATGGGAAAGCGGGTTTTGAAGGAAATGGAAGGGAAGGGATGTCTTCCGAATGTGAGCACATATAATCTTTTGATTGCAGGTTTTTGTGAATGTGGGAAGTTGGATGAGGCGGTTGATCTGTTTCGTGAAATGCAGATGGTTGGGATTAGTCTCGATTACGTCACATATGATACTTTAATTAGAGGGCTGTGCTCAGGAGGAAGGATTGCAGATGGGATTCGCATTTTGGGTATGATGGAGGAGAATGGAGGGAAAATGGCAGGCCGGATTAGTCCTTATAATAGTATCATCTATGGTCTGTATAGGGAAAACAGATTAGAGGAAGCACACGGCTTTTTGGTTAAAATGGGGAGGTTCTTTCCTAGAGCCGTTGATAGGAGCTCGAAAATATTGGGTTTTTGCAGGGATGGTAAGATTGAAGAAGCTAAAAGGTTGTATGATCAAATGGTTGGTGAAGGTGGTGTTCCCAGTGCTCTTGTCCACATGCGTTTGATTGACGGGTTGTGTGAAGAACAGGACGTGCGTGGAGCGTTTGAACTGATGAATGATATGGTTGTGAATGCGTGTTTTCCCATCGTGGTAACGTTTAATACTTTGATAGATGGATTTTGTAGGGAAGGGAGCCTTGGGAGTGCTGCAAGTCTGTTGGAGGAAATGGTTGGGAGAGGCTGCTTGCCTGATATAGGCAGTTATAGGCCCTTGATTGATGGCTTTTGTAGGAGAGGGAATTTACAGAGGGCTGTTGGGCTTGTGGCGGAAATGGTAGAGAAGGGTGTTGTTCCTGATCGATTTATATGGAACTCCTTGCTTCTCTTTTTAAATCAAGAGGGGATTGAGTGCAAGCATAGGCTTCATGTAAACAGCCTATTGAACTGGATTTGTGAGGGTTAGCAGCACATTAAAGCTAAAGTTGAAGGAGTGGAGCAAGGATAAGTTCCATTCGCATGGGCTTAAGAAAGAGGAGCTATTCGGGAAGATGCATTCTAGATAGGGAGGAAGAAAGTAATCAATTCGATATTGAGGAGGAGAGGGATCTTCTGAACTTCAAATATTAAGGGAGAGCAGTAAAATACCTCTTTCTTCCACAGGATAGGTAACGGGAGGAGAAGAAATCACATTCACAAAATCAAAGCTCAGAATATTCTGTTGGAGAACCATGACCATGTTAAAGATGCATTAGTAGACTTCTACAGTAATCTTTATTAGGAAGCTATGGCGAGACTGAGGCTGGACAGTCTTATTTTTAGCAGCCTGCATGATGACAAGCTGCATGGTTGGAAAGGGAGTTTGTAGAGTAGGAGGTGAGGGAGATAAGATGCAATTTCATGAGCTTCGTGAAGGAATTACATAGCAGGGCCAAGCTCAGTAAGGACCTTATGCAACATCTATTGTGTGCTTGAATTTGTAAAGCCCCCATCAATCCTAGGGGTCAAACCTTTTGGTGTGGATTGCTACTGCTAACAAAATTCTCACAATTGACAACCTTAAAAAGACAAATATGGTGATGGTAGGGGGCATTAACGATTTCTGCCCCTTAGCTTGGTGGGAGGGAGCACACAATTTTTTGGCGAGAACATTATAATTCAGATTAAGGGAGGTCCTTAGCTTGACTATATTCCCTTTTCAAGGAGCCTTTGTCAAGAAGGGGCAGATTTTAGATGGAGTCCTTGATGCAAATGAAGAAATTTACTATAGGAAAAGAATTGGGGAGGCCGGCTTGCTTTGCAAGGTCGACATGGAGAAGGCTTATGACCAAGTGGATTGGGATTCTTGCCATACTCCATCGGATGGCTTTTGGTAGGATATGGATTGGGTGGATGAAAGAATGCATATCGATTAGCATTGTTTCCATTTTGCTCAACAGTTCTCTGATTTTTTCCCCCCTATTTCAGAGAGCTGCCCCAAGGTGATCCATATCTCCCATTCTCTTTACAATTCTGGCTGAGAGTATGAGTTTACTGATGTACAAGGATGTGGACTTGGGGCTTCTTGGTGGCTTTGGGGTTGGAAGTTGGGAGCTGTCGATATCCCATCTCCAATTCATGGACGACATGCTTATCTTTCGCGAGGCCTCTTGTTATCGCCTTTCAATTGTCAAAGGTTGGCTCCGGTGCTTTGAAGAGGTTTCGGGCCAAAGTGTGAACTTGAGGAAAAGTGCCATTGCAGGGGCAGTGATTGAGGATGAAGTTGCAAATTTTTTTGCCACGGTTTCGGGTTGCAAGGTAGTGCGCCTACCGATGAAATATCCTGGTCACCCGGATGGGGGCAATCTTAGTGCTATGCTTTTTGGGACCTAGTTGTGGAGAGATTTGAGAAGAGGCTAGCTAAGTGAAAGAAATCTTATTTGTTGTTGGATGGTAGAATGATGCTGATTAAGTCCGCTATTTCAAATTGCTGGTGTATTGCTAAAAGGATGGAGAGAGTTTAGACGATTTTTTGTTTTGGAAGTCTTTGAGGCGGGACATACAGATTTCATGTTCTAGGAGCTGCTTTTTGGGAAATGGTGGTGGATGACATACAGGTTTCATGTTCTAGGAGCTGCTTTTTGGGAAATGGTGGTGGATAGGTTCGGAGAAGAACCGGAGGCACTATGGAGAAATGGTGGAAAGCTCTAGAATTGATTGGTAGAGACTCTGGGTCCAACAACCGTTCTATTCTGAGCAAAAGTGGGCTGTTTGCTCAAGGAAAGGACAAGGTTTGTGGCGGGTAGAGGAAACCAAATACGGTTATGAAAAGATGTGTGCGTGATTAATAGCTCCACGCTCGAGGTTATCGCGGTATGGCTGTCTGGTCTGTTCTCTGTTCTCTCTGCGTGGAAAATTCATTTGTAAGTTGTTCCCGCTTTGCTATCCTATGGGGGATTTGGAGAGAGCAAAACTAGAATTTTTTAAGGCAAAGTGTTATCTCTGGATTCCATCAAGAGATCCACTCCTTGTTGTTTGAACTTTAGCACTGCCAGAATTCAATGGGGCATCTTTCTCCATGTTGTAAAGGGAACGAGGGACCGGGAGTCTTTTGTATTTGGCGGACTTCAGTTTTGGGCAACCGGCTTCGGTGTTTTCTGGTGTTTGTTTGTTGCTTCTTAGCACTGCCTTGCTTCCCAAGCTGGGTGGGGTGACGGGAAGTCACCCGTTGCCTTTGCTTTTGCTTTCGGTGCCTTGTATCCCTTTCGGTACTTGAATTTTTTCATCATTAAAAAATAAATAAATTGTGATGGTTAGCATGTTTTGGATGTATTTGTTGTAGGATCAACCGATGTTTATGTCTGTACTTTCTAATACAAATTAAGGGGCCCATGCTCCTCCCTCCCTCACCACCACCACCACTGTTCTTTTTTAGATTTTTGTTTTCACACATGAAACTTACAGATTGATAGTTGCAATCTATTTTTTTTTTTTTTTTTTAAGGGAATGCTCCACGTCTATGCAAGTTATGGTATCAAGTTAAATTTGAACACATTGGCAGTCTGATGTCTACTATGAATAACCTGAGCAGTCGGTGGATGTTTTTAACCCCACAATTAGTGGTAGCAAAAGAATATTTACGTTATCTGACCATTCAACTAGCGATAAAGATGTTAATTGTATGTAATTTATCGGTGGTATTTGATGCATATCAGCAGATAATCCAAAATTCACAGAAATTGGAAGTTCCAAAACTTCTAGTTAATGGACATTTTGTGGACCCTTGTTGAGCATCCAAAAGTTATGCAATTGGACAGTCCATGCTATTTTTGTTCACCCTTTGGATTCTGTCAAAATGTATGATTTGCCTCATATCTGAAGAACGGAACCAGATTCTGTGAGACCGGGAAAACACCTTGGTGAGGGCTCTTCTCATTCCAGCCCACATGTACTCGATTGCTTCAGGGCCTTATCTCTAACAGCAAAAACACCTTGGTGAGGGCTCTTCTTGGTCCAGCCCATATGTACTCGATCACTTCAGGGCCTTATCTCTAACAGCGGCACGTGGTCCAATCAAATCTCACCACGTCAGGGCTTAACTAGGTGTTTCCCCGACCTCTCCAAATCTGGTTCCCTGCTGAATCCAAGCATATGTTTATCAGTCCAGACTCAGTCATGGAAGAAGTTTAGTGATTGTTAACAATGATTACAAATAGGAACTGCATGTACCGAACAGTCTAGATGGGCAAGTATGCTGTATGCTCACCATCTCAGTTTAATGAACTTTGACACAGTTCACCCACTGGGTGGACATTAGAAATTGTGGAGTCCGAATCTGTTGGTTCGACCTATCAAGTTTTTGGACCAAGATAAACGGGTTTGGATATGTATTTGGACCATAGTTCTAAAACTCAATCAACTAGCTCGGTAGTGTACTTGACTCGGTTCAGACTCAACATGACTCACCGAGTCAGCTCACCTCGTCAGTCAACAAGACGCAAAACTTCACTCACCAAGTGTATATGTAAACAAAATGGAAGTGGTTGGTGGGAATTCGAACTCATGACCTTATGCAAGGTGGGCAACAATGTCCACATGGTTATCTAGTTCCCGTATTTTATACTCATAATTTCTTAGTTAAAAACCATTCTAGTTTAGTTATTAAATATCAGTCAAATCCAGTTCTCGAGTCGACCTGATCTAATTGGTTATCAAGTTGAGTCATGTTTTCAAGTTTTTAAACTATAGTTTGGACCCAGACCCAAAGACCACTCTGGTTTATGAAACAGGTCTAGCTCAAACAGGTCTGGTTCAGGACCTCTCAAAAGGTGGTTTAAGGATAAGTCAGGCTCATTTTCAATTAGATCTTTTTATCAGTTTTTGTATGCGAATGAAGGAAACAAAGAGGTAGCATCGAGCCTTCCTATGGCATTATGGAACTCCTTTGAAGGTGGCGACATTTGGTTAGCAAGTGGGGAGGAATAACATTCTAACCATTGACAATATCTGCAAGAGAAAGATGATCCTTCTAAATGGTTGTTTGCTGTGTTTAAAAGATGTGGAATCAATAGACCACTTCTTCATCCATTGCTGTTTCTCCAGGGAGATTTGGAATAATGTCTTACAATTTTTCAGGGATCATTGGGTGTTTCCAAAAAAATATAGAGGAATTTCTTTCACCCTGATATGGGGGAGGAGCAAGTAAAGAAGGGAAAAGGAGTTGGTGTTTAAGCTTGTTGGCAAGTCTATGAGCTTTATGGTGGGAAAGAAATGAGTGATACTTCAGGAACGAAAGAAAAAAAAAAAAGAAAAAGAAAAAAAATAAAAAAAAGAAGAAAGAAGCAGTGCAAGTCTTTAGGCAGGCTATTCTTCATATGAAGGAGTGGGCGGAAGTGCAAATACCTGTATTAATTATTTTTGCCTTTTGGGGTTGGCTATTTCGGTGTTCTTGTTCCTTTGTATATTTGTACATTTGAGCTTTGGCCTTTTTTATTAAAATGAAATTTCATCCTTGTTCCAAAAAAAAAAAACCTCTCAAAAGCAACCTGACCAACCTGCACTGGGCCCGATTTATAAATGAGCCCAGTGTAGACCAAACGTAAAACAGACATGACGCAGACCCATTCAGGGCAATGAACCAATCCTTAAAATTCTAAATATATTAGATTTTTACTGTATATTATGTCCAGAGAAGAAAGAAGATTTAAGTACAGGTGACTATTGACTTACACTATATTTAGACTGACCATTATATTGTCCAGTTTATTTTATAGTTCATGGTTGGATTAGTTTATTGAAGATAGTTTATGATATTGCCAAAATGTAGTTGAACAGATGTGATCAATTGCGGAGGTACACCCATCGATGGACCTGCAAAGAAATAAGAAGATATAGACAATGGGGGAGCCGATGACGGTCGTGGACACTCCGATGCCTAAGTCAGGCTAGTAAACTTGGATTAAAGGCTTGAGCTTGAGTCTGTTCTCTTATCTCCCTTCAATTGTGGTGGCTATACTTATAGGGTCCTTAGGCGGTTTCAATACTTGCGTATTCCTGTGGGATCCATTGGATTCGCTGAAGGATCGTTATTTAGATGGGAATTACTCTTGAAAATATCAACCCCGACTCGATCGGTGTGATCTTCGGGTAGGATCATTTCGAATCTTTCATTTTTTGGTTCGAGGCGGGATTATCTCTGAATTTTTTGTCCCACCTCTGACCATGGTCGATCTGGTTAGCTCGGGAGATGATTCTCCCCCTCACTATGCTCTGCCCTTAGACAACTCAACTCAAAGTTGGCTTAGGGCTTATCTCTTCGTCAGGAGAGTCACTTGCTATATCTTCCGAGTTATGTTCTCTATTAGATTGAGACAAATGCACGTCTTGGTCTTTTAGTTGTTTCGGCTTCAAGACATCTATCTTGTGGTTGGTTATACTTCTCGTATAGTTGACCAGTTCGTTTTTTCCCATAATAGTTGCCCCCCACTTTCGAGTTCGACTTGCACGTGCTCAAGAAGCAAGAGCCTAAACTAGTTTGAAATTGCGGGAATCAAAATTTAAGTTTCAAGCAGCCCGATCTTTTTCGAATTTTAAATTGAGCCTTAGTTTGTCGTTTGCAGGTGAAGGCAGTAATTGAAAAGTCGGCTCCTGACACAAAAATCGATAAGACATGATTACTTTTGCGGGATATGAGGGGCATGCATTAATGGCAAATCACCAGTCCAATTATGGATGAATCGCAGGTTGGCAGCTATCACCGAGGTCGTCATGTTTTTACTCAGATGAATCCATTTCTTGCACGTGGAGGGGTGCGTTAGTCAAAGCGTCTCCTTGGGCTCTCACGCTAACACGTGGCACCGTGCAGGAGTAAATGAGTTGTTAGGGGATCTCTATAAATACTCTGTCCCCCCTCCCCCATTCTGCTCGTTTGTTCATTTTGTGAAGCTCGAGCTCTACCGACTAACGTCCAATCTTCTCCTCAGCCCAACAGTCTTACCTTCTCGGGGTCCATCAGTTTTGAGTCCTCGTGTCGGTTCTTTTTCTGGTACACTAGAGCCTTCTTCTTTCCTTATCCTTGTTTTGTTTTGTTTTGTTTTTTTTTTTTTTTTTCCGATGTCTTTCGAGGACTCCAAGGCGGCCACTGTCTCTAGCTTAATTCAGGAGGAGTCAGTAGGTAGTAGCTCCGATTCCAGGTCTTCCCTGTCTGTAGGGTTTGACTCTCAAGGGCCCATCCCTTTGCTTAAGGTGGAACCCCTGATGAATTGAGGCAGCCTCCTCACAGAAAGCTGAGCCGATCGCCTCATCTTCCAAAGATATGACCCTTACAACTAATATTTTCATATCCAGGTTGAGGGTGGCTAACCTGCAGACACTCAAGTCTTAATATATGATTCCTAGCTCGATGGGGCATTGGTTTCCTCAAGCTAGAGAAGTCCCTGGCCGACCTCCCACGAGGGAGGTCGCGTTGTATCCAGTGTTCTTTTCATGTGCTCTTCGGTTACCTCTCCATCTTGTGGTGAGAGAGGTACTTCACTGCCTTAGAGTCACCGGGGGCAGCTAAACCTAAATGTTTGGCGAGTTGTCTTCGATTATTGCGTTCTTTAGGAGTTGGTGGGTAACTCCGAGCTCACGATGGATGAGCTCCTCTACTTGTACCAGGACAAGAGCAGTCCCGATTCTCATGGTTATTATTACTTTTCTTCATGCTGGGCAAGGGTTAGGCCATTATTACCAACGACCCATCCTCTAACAAGGGCTGGAAGGACAAATGATTCTTTGCAACTAAGGAGTGGGAGGCTCTTATGGCGGAGATGGAGGGCTTACAACCTTGGGTCCCTACCTCCTTTGCCCTCCCAAGTCGGAACATATACCAAGTTGCTATGCTTAGAAATTTTATTTATTTATTTATTTTTTAAAAAACATTTGTTTTGTTTACTTGCTCCTTCAGTGCTGACGTCTAGTTCTTTTTCTGTAGTAGCTTTCCCTAGATCCCCATCCCAGCATTTCTGCCTTCCATCTGCACTAGATTAGGATTGTGCAAGAGTGACCTACTGCCCAATGGGACTGTAGAAGGTTGGTTACTTTGTAGCTCCTACAACAGTTTGGCTTCGGTCTGACAGGTAAATTTTTCTACCTAAGTTGGCTCTTGGTTGCTAGTTTTGCAGATAAGCTCTCTCGTACTGACCTCTCTCTGTTGTTATTACAACGATGGCGAATGTTCACAATTAAGTGTAGGGTCGTGATGTAGTAATAATCTCGGTGAGACCAAGGTCGAATCCACAGTGACTAATCTTGTACGTTTCTGAAAGTAATTAGAACTAGATCTAGAAGAATATCTAAATTAGAAATTTGGAATAAAGGGAGTAATTGTGAATATTGTAGATTGAAACTTATGAATTTAAGGGTGGGAACTAGGGTGTCAAGGATCCACTTGTAGCTATTAAGATGCTACCTTACTTGATTCTAGAGTCATAACTGGAATCAGAGTCCTATCTTATACAGTTGGAAGAAGAGACTATCAAATCTCTGAACTTTCATTGAATCAGTCTCAAGAGATGAGAAATGTGAAGATTTGGAAGGGATTCCGTCACCCAACCATGCCCAAGAGACTATGACAAACAACAGGATTTACCAATCTCACAATCTCAAATAAGAAAAAAAAGATATTCAAGCTATCGCAGCGTCTATTGTAATTTGAGTCACAACAAACCATAGAAAACTGAAAATATTCTTTAAGATCAACTAAAAATCAATGAAATTCAATATAAACATGAATCAAAGAAAAGTAAACATTCCAATCATGCTACAAGCTTCACCTCTTAGCCCTACCTAAGAGGTTTAGTTAACCATAGACATGATTAAATAAAAATATCTGAAGGAAAGCATAAAAATAAACTAAGGAAGAAGAAGAAAACTCTTGGCAGCGGCTCTACACCCTTTTGCTCCACTCATTAAACCCTAGAAGATGCTTTGGAGCATCCTAGGAACTCTTATTTATAGTTAGGGAACTCCAACTTTCGCACCGAGTTGGAAAAGTCTGAAAACAACCTCAAATTTACGCAGTCCGCGCAAAATCTGCGTAATCTCCGACTAGTCGAACCAGAGCTCAGGCTAGTCGAAGGACAAATTCGACTAGTCGAATTTCATGCAAATTTAAAAGATAATGTTGCTGGAGTTCGACCCGAATTTTCTCGAGCTAGTCAAATTTCACTTGAATTTTTAGAATTCCTTTTCTTCACTTCAAGTCTTCGATTTTCTTCATTCCTCACTTGGTTTTCTTAGATCTTTGGCATGTGAATTCTTCAATCTTGGTCTCGTAAGATTCGTCCCTTGCCTTGGTGATTCTTGAGCATCAAATCCATTTTTTAAACATTCTCTTCAATATAAACTCTCAAATTCACCTTGTAACACAAACATATATAAAATATACCATTGAGTATTATCATGTTCATAAAACCAAGATATAAATAGGGGAGAATATGCAATATTTGACACTCAAAAGTGAACCGCCCTCAATCCCAAAAGAGGAAGCTTCCATCCTGAGCTGAGTTAGAAAGGCTGAAGAGTGTGGGGAAAAGGGCGACCCCCTCGTCTCCTTCTCTTGCCACCCCCCTTAGGGCTGCCGCCCCTGCCTCCAATCCACTGACAAGTTAGCAGATCCGGTTAGGTTTGGAGGGGGAGTTGTCGTTGCTCCTTTTAACGCTCGACCATTAAAAGTGGTTGAGCTGGACAAGAGCTCACCGAGGGCTGAGGGATCTCGGGCCAAGGAGGCCAGAGATATTAGAGGTACCTCTGAGCACCAAGGCTTGACCCTTGAAGAGGCCGCTACGGGGGGCCTTTATCTTTCTCTTCCTTGATTTTAAGGCATTTGGTTATGCTCATGAGCTAGGGGCGGGGCTAATTGCCCAAGTAAGAGGTAAACTCTTGTTGTCTTTGCACCTTAAGCAACTATTCTCGGTGGTGGTGAAATCGGCCATCAAGGTATGTTGGTGACACGTAGATTCTATCCCTCTTCTCTTCTTTTTTATTGACATTGGTCCTCTTTCTATTGTAGGAGGTCCTTGGGATCATCACTCTCTACTAATTTTCCCTTAACCTGATGGCTTGGGTCAAAAAGGTTGACCGCCTGCTTAGCGTTGCCCAGACCGACCTCGAGGTGAAGGGCCAGGAGTTGGTGTCGGCCACATATGACCTAAGAGAGCTTCTCGATGCTCTTCACGTATTTAAGGAGGGGTGGGAGGCTAGTCTATCTTAGCTGGCAGAGGAACATCAGCGGAGTGCTACATTGATGGCCAAGAGGGTCGAGCTAGAGGCCAAGGTGGCGGAGGCGAGGGCCACAGTGGTCGAGATAAAGGCTAGCATCCCAGCCCAAGAGGTGGAGGCAGTGGAGTCTTACAAAGCTTCTGAGGTCCACCAAGCTGAGTTGGAGGAAGTCTTCAATGCTAACTTTTCCAACTATTGAGAAGAGGTCCATGGGCAATTCCCCCCCCCCCCCCCCTTTTTTTTTTAGCTTAGCTTGCTCGGGCTCGGAAATGAGAGGGTGAAAGATAGTGGGGGTTGGACCCTTTAGGGGTCTCCTTTTTAATCCGAAGCACTTAGATCGGCGTCGATTGTTTGTGTCCGAGCTCTACCCCTTGGGTTTATTATCTCATTAGGGTAACGATCATTATCTTATTAGGGTAACTAACTCAGCTGGAGGGTGTCTGTAACGCCCTGGAAATTGAGGGTGGCGTATAAACTTCACTCCCAAGTTCCTGAGTATCACTTATCATCAATTTTATGGTTTTATAATTAATCAGGTTTAAATGTACAAAATTGGAATTACTTGGAGCATGAAACACAACCACTCAAGTCTACTGAAATGAAAGAGATCAACTATATACAAGTCCAAAAGAATATAAATGGGTCCCACATGGCGTTGCCCAATAAAATCACAAAATGAATAGTATGTCCAAAAGAATAACGCCGAGTCCACAGCTCAGCGATCTAAAGTCCGCCCATCAAGCTGATGGAGAGTTGCCCATCAACCGAAAGTAGGACAGCTCGTCCTCCTCGTCTAAGCTCGCATCGATAGGCTCCTCGTACTCCTCGTCACCTGCAGCTACAGTGGAGTCTGGTTGGTGTTTTAAAACACCGTCCCAGAGTGGGAGTGAGTGATCAACTCAGTGGGTGCTATTAGTCATAAGTTGTAACAAGTATCAATTATAATATGAATTTAATAAAAAACATTCATTCATAAACAACTAACTACTCTTATTAATGCATGTACATGATGGATGATATGATGCCTGCCCTCGCCATAACTCTCCCTCGAGCGACTCCATCTAATGATCGCGTATGACCAACACTCCCTTAGAGCGACCTCGACTGCCGAGTCGCCACCCTAGGTAGTGCAATGCAATGCGATCGTATTAGCCGAGTTCTTAGTTAAGTTCATTCATACAGCAGGTTGGGGAATCTGATGCACCCCACTTATCAAATGCCCTAAACCAGTTGCGAGGTCAAGACCTCCCAACGTGTGAGGCTAAGACCCCGCGATCCTTGATCCCGTCGGGTTCCTCAACCCCGATTTTAAATACACGGGGAGTGCTCAGAGAAAGGGATCGCTCGCGGTCACTATGGGGAGGCGCGTCACCCCAGCGTAGGCCGACAACTTGGACACTGTCCCATTTCATCATGCCCAGCTCACGAGACTGTGGATCAATATTCCATTCGTTATCGATGGGCTATAATGGTGGTAGGGTGTTCCAGATTCCATACATAAGTGAGCAAACATGGTTAACAAATAGGGTTGGATAGTACATAGGCTAGACCGCACGAGTCAGGCGAGCACGTGACGGACAACATTGAGCGCAAGAGGCCCATGTAGTCGAACTACTGTCGCCCATGCGTACCCACCCAAATTCATGGGTTTAGCCTTGGGTGGCCCTACCAATGGGGCTGCCGTCTCTCCTCATGTTTCCTAACCAACCCAAGGGTTTGAGAACGATTCATAACATGCCAACCATCAAGGTTATCAACTATCATAACAGTATCATGTTCACAGACATCTCAACATATGATTCAAATACTTTTAATAAGCAAGATACAACATCATGAATAAGGTGCATGTGGGTGGTGTGGATTAGGGAGGAAGTTAAGCACTTCCTACACCTCAATGGATTAAATTCACAAGAGTAATGAATCATGCACACTATGAAGCAACACCTATAAGAAAAATCAAACAAACATGAGCATGTAATCATCCATATACTAGATCATGTGGGAGGCAAGATCAACATCAAATGAGAACTAAACATGCAAATCCATACAATTCCAACAAACATACCATTCCTAGGTTCCTCTAAATTCTTCAATACAACATCCCAAACAAACAAAATCATTAAACCCCTACTATAATTGGTGCTAGGCCACCTAAGGATAATAGTCCGCACCTATGGATCATTGGAGACTTGAAAAACGACCTAGGAATGAGGGCTTTGGGGGTATAACGGCCGGAATCCCTAAAGCAACCATTTGCATGTTAGAATCCCAAGCAAATCCCTCATCAACACAAGAGTTTCAAGAAAAGGGATGGAGAATCTTACGTAGACGATCAACGGAACGATTGGTGTGGTTGTTGTGAAGAGTTCCTTCTTGGAGGAGAGGTAGGGGATCATAAGTTTTGATTTCCTTGGGCCCCACCTCAATCTAAGGTCCACCTTGCTCTTCCTTCACACTCTCTTCCTCTCTTTACTCTCCTTAGTTGTTGGAGAATGGTGGAAGTTATGAGGGAGAGAGCTAGGGTTTATTCCTTAGACTTGGACCCTTTGGCCTTAAGTTTCAACAACTTCTTAAAATGGCTCTCTAGGACTCCCTATTAGTGTTGGGGTGGCCCTAACACCCCCCTTGGCCACCAATTTTTGTGTGCAGGTGTCTCATGGCCCGATGAGGGGGTCATGCAAAGTTTGAGAACGATCGGATATGGGGTTTGGTCGCATGGGTCCGATTTGCGATCAACGGTCACCGTGCCACGATCGGGTTCCAGATTTTATGGACGGGTGAAAAAAATACATCAGGCCTTCACCGTAAATGTAGAAGAGATTCGATGGCTAGAAAGCCTGGTATCTCAGTTTTATTTACAAGTGCCAGATTCCAATTCTGGCATTGGTGGGGTGCTTTTGGCAAGTGACAGATTCTAATTCTAGGTGTCCACTGGGTTCGTGGTCCGCGATGGTCCACAAGCCTAGTGAAGTCTATGCTTTCCTAAATTTTTATAATTTTCTGACCTTCCCGCGTAGTGGTATAGCCCAAACGGGCTGTTGCTAAGTGTAAATGGCCATCTGGCTTAGCGGCGTGCACTAGGTCCTCTCGTGACCCGTCTAGTCTACTTAGTCGGGCTAATCCTTGATTAATTTACCTGCGGTACCTCACCATAAGTAGTTTAAATGAACGGTCCTATGGCAAATCCTACATGGGCGCCCCAGGATATTGTTCTGGTTTGGACGGGACGTTACAGTGCTTTTCTTGGCCTCTCCCTCTTTTTTACTTCCTAGCCGCTGAGCCTTTCGCAGTTGGAATGGCATCTCCTCGGGTTTAGCCCCTTCTCAGGCTCTCTAGCCATTGCACTTGTCACTTATAAATAGTAGGTCATGGATGTAGGAAAAATGTACTCTTTCTTCTTTATGTATTCAAAAAAAAACAACTAATTAACACCTGAGGTGTTTTGTCGACCTGACACATCGAAGGTGCTTGTAGAGATCGGGTCAGTCTATACTTATAGTAGAACTTCAGTTGCTCTACATTCCAAGGATGAAGCAGGGCTTGCCCCTTTAAGTCCTCTAGCCGGTACATCCCTAGTCGAGCTATATCGATGACTTTGTAAGGTCCCTCTCAGCTTGGTCCTAGGGCTCCTGAGCCGGACGCCTTAGTGCTCAGAGAGACCTCTCGAAGCACTAGGTCTCCCACCTTGAATCTTCATTGCTTGACCCTTGAGTTGTAGTGATGAGCAACTCTTTGTTGGTATGCGGTGATTCTCACTTGCGCACTGTCTTTAAATTCCTCAAGAAGGTCGAGGCTCAGTAGCATCTGCCCATTGTTTTCCTTTGGTTGGAACAATTCAGTTCGGCTTGACAGCATCCCAATTTCCACTGGGACCACTGCCTCTACGCTGAATGCTAGTGAAAAGGGGGTCTCCCGGGTAGTCATTTGAGTAGTGGTCCGATACACCCATAGGACATGTGGCAACTCCTTAGCCCAAGCCCCCTTGAATCTCTTGATTTTGGTCTTGAGGTGACTCTTGATGATCTTATTGACTGCCTCCATCTGGCTATTAACTTGCGGGTGCCAAGGTGAGGTGAAGGTATTATGAATTCCTAACTTCTCACACAATCCTCATAACTTGGCATTGTCGAATTGCCTGGCATTGTCAGTAACAATAGTGTGGGGTATGCCAAATCTGCAGACGATGTTCTTCTAGATGAAGTCAGTCATTTTCTGTTTGGTGATCCAAACTAGAGGCTCGGTCTCGACCTACTTTGTGAAGCAATCGACAATGACGATAGTGAACTTGGTCAACCCCTTGCTGGTCGGCAGGGGTCCGATGATGTCGACTCCACACTATGTGAAAGGCCAAGGCCCACTTATTGGGGTCGGTTGCTCGAGAAGTTGTAGTGGCATTACTGTGATGTGCTGACACTTGTCACATTTTCTTGCAAACCGCTTGGTGTCCTCATACATTGTTGGTCGATAGTATCCTTGTTGGATCACTTTATGCACCAGAGCTCTACCGTTTGAGTGGTTTTCACAGACACCTTCATGGATTTCTCTCAAGACATACTTAGCCTCGTTCGGTTGTAAGCACCTCAAGTAGGGTAATGAGAACCCTTTCTTATATAGGACGTCCCCCAGTTGTGTACCGAGTAGATCAATATCTAACTTTTTAAGCTTCTAGTTTGTCTTCATGTAGCTCGCCCTATTATAGGTAGTGCATGGTCGGATCCATAGGCTCGGTACATGACTAACAGAGAGAGTTACTTTCTGATTGGACTGATTAATGCTCGGCTCGAGTAGGAATTCTATCGGGATGGTCTTGGCAAGATCAATGTCGATGGTCGAGGCTAATCTGGCTAAGGAGTCTGCATTGGTGTTCTTAAACCTTGGGACTTGTATGATTTCGTACTTTTTAAATTCCTCGAGTAGCTCGCGAACCCTGTTCAGATAGACGATCATTTTTTTTGCCTTTGACTTGATATTCAGTGGTCAATTGGTTGACCACTAGCTACAAGTCACTATAAATTTCTAGCCTTTTGACTTCCATAGCTTTAGCTAATCTTAGATTGGCCAAGAGCACTTTGTATTTGACCTCATTATTGGAGGTTCAGAAGTCGAATCGTAGGGCATACTCGATTTTGACTTCATCAGGTGAGGTTAGGATCATTCTTGCTCCACTTCCCTGAGCATTCGATGACCCATCTACATAGAGGGTCCATGTCTGTGGTGTTGCTCTATGCTCGATTCCCCCTTATGGGTGGCTGGTCTTTAGGGTAGGTAAATTTTGCAATAAAGTCAATGATGGCTTGCCCTTTGATCGCTATTCGAGGTTGATATATGATGATAAATTCGCCGAGCTCGATTGCCCACTTAGCAAGTCACCCTGAGGCCTTGGGTTTTTACAATACCTGGAGAATGGGCTGATTGGTAGGGATTACGATGGTGTGAGCTTGGAGGTAAGGTCTGAGTCGTCGAGATGACGTGACCAGGGCCAAAGCTAGTTTCTCTATCTCTGGGTAGCGCATCTTTGTGTCAGCCATGGCTTTGCTCACGTAGTAGACAGGTCATTTGACGCTTCCCTCCTCCCTAACTAGGGCCGAGCTAATTGTTGTTAGTGAAATGGCTAGGTACAATAGTAGCTCTTCCCCTTGCACGAGCTTCAAGAGTAGTAGAGGAGACCTCAGGTAAGCCTTGAATTGTTGGAACTCTTGTTCACATTCCTCTGTCTAGGTTAGCTTTTTACTCCCCTTCAGCTGCTTGAAGAAGGATAGGCACTTGTCTGTACCTTAAGATACAAATCTGTTTAGTGCTGCCAATCTTCCCGTGAGGTGTTGGATCTCTTTTGTTGAGCTAAGTGAGCTCATTTCTATGAGAGCTTGGATTTTGTCGAGATTCACTCGATCCCTCTCTGGTGGACCATGAAACCTAGGAACTTGCCCGAGCTGATGCCAAAGGTGCATTTGCTTAGGTTGAGTTTCATCTGGTATCTCCTCAGGATCCCGAACATTTCTCTTAGGTTCATCATGTGGTCCTTGGTCATGGTGCTCTTGACAAGCATGTCGTCTACGTAGACTTCCATAGTTTTTCCAATCTTCTTTATAAATATCTTATTCACCAGTGTTTGATATATTGCTCTAGTGTTTTTTAACATGATGGGCATTACTCGGTAGCAATACAACCCTACGTTTGTGATGAAGGTGGTCTTCTACTTGTTATGCTTATACATGCCGATCTAGTTGTACATTGAGTATGCATCCATAAAACTGAGGAGTGCGTACCCAGTGGTAGCATCTACCAACCGGTCGATCCTCGACAGCGAAAAATAGTCTTTTGGGCAGACCTTATTTAGGTTGGTGTAGTCTACACAAATTCGTCATTTTCTGTTGGCCTTTTTCACCAGTATCGCATTGGCCAACCGGTCGGAATAATGCACTTCCTTGATGAAGTCGGCCTCAAGGAGCTTGCTGAAATTCTCATTGATTGTCGCTTACCTTTCCATATTCAATGCTCATATTTTTTGTCAAACAGGCTTATGGTCGGAGTCTATGTTCAGTCGATGGACTGCGGCTCTCATATCATCCCTACATGTCCTAGTGAGACTACACGACTACGTCACCATGTTCTTTCAGCAGGTTTATTATCTCAGCTTGGAGTTAAGGTTCGAGTAGTGACCTGATCTAGACCATCTGGGATGGGTCAGCCTTAGAGAGTTGCATCGAGATGAGGTCTTCTGCAGGTGATCCCCTCTCGATAGTCTCTTCCCTAGGACCGAGGGAGGTGACGTGCACTGTCTATTGTTGTAATGCCCTTCCTCAGAGAGTTGTGGAAAAACACTGTTAGACTTTGTGTTGGTCGCCCCAGATTCCACCGACCCCATGCTCGGTCAGGAACTTCATGGTGAGATGGTAGGTAGAGACTATAGCTCACATGGCATTTAAGGATGGTCTACCTCAAATTACATTATATACTGAGGGGCAATCCACTATGAGAAAATCTACCATAGTGGTGACTTGGTTGGACCCCTCTCCCTGCTCTGCCAACAGTAGAAGGATGCTTCCCTTCGAGGTCACCTTCTCTCTTGCGAAGGCAAACAGAGGGGTCTGCCCAGGTCGTAGTATCGGTCTTCCAACCCCCATTTTGTCGAAAGCGGATGTGAACAAGATGTCTTCCGAATTACCTTTGTCCACCAGTATCCGATGTACCTTATGGTTGGCTATGGTCATGGCGATCATAAGTGCGTCGTCGTGAGGGTGCTGAATCCCCCAAGTATCTTCCTTTGTAAAGGATATCATGCATGAGTTTATCTTAGGCTCTTTCTCAGGTTGACCAGTGAGGTTTACCTAATGGCCTTCGTTAGTGATTCTCGCACTCTGGGCATGAGCTCGGCGTGCTTGGTTTGAGTCACCACCCCGACGGGTCCACCGAAAATGGAGTGTATTTTCCCGACTAGTTCATTATAGTTGTGCTCCTCGTGCTGCTCCTACTGAGGAGCTGGTTAGTCTTCTTTGCGTTTGGCAACAAATTTCCGTAGGTATCCTCTCTAAATAAGGAATTCGATCTCTTCCTGGTCTTAGTGGAAGTGACAATATTTCTTCTTATCTCTTTTTTTCGGGTCGACCCTCATCTTGTTTGGCCACCTCAAGATCATTTTTTCTTTAACTTCCATGAGCACCTACTCTAGTGTGGTGTTCAGTTGAGTGAATTGGCAAAATAAGCTTTTTGGGACTTGATTGGCTTGGGGGGCATTGCTCTGGTCATAGTCTCTTCTTCTTTTGGAGCTTGTGCTGGATCCCTCATTGTTTCCCTTCTTCTTCTTATCTCTCACCTAGCTACCCTCACCCCGGGCTTCTCTACTGGCACCAAATAACTCATTGGCATTAGAATATTTCTATGCTCTGTTAAGGAGGTCAGTGAAAGTTGTCGGGGGTTCTTTCTGAGCAAAAAGAGGAACTTTCCTCACCCGAGCCCAACCATCATTGCTGTGAGGGCCACTTGGTCAGAGTGAGCATCTACCTGGACGGCTTCGGTGTTAAAATAGACGATATAATCTTTCAGTAACCCATTCTCCTTCTAGGTTACTATGAGGAGGTGGGTTAATGGCTTCCTTATATTCATGCCTCCGATAAATTTGGTGGCAAGGGCTCTACTGAGTTGAATGAATAAGCTAATGGATTTTGACTTCAGGTTTTTATACCACTTCCGAGCTGCCCTAGTCAGTGTCAGAGAAAACGCCTTGCACGTCACTAGTCTAGAGATGCCCTGAAGTTCCATCCATGCCCCGAAGATTCAAAGTGCTTAGTGGGGTCTCTTGAACTCAAGTAAGGTGATATCTGGGCATCTAAAACCTAGGCGGCAACTAGGCTTGCATGATGCCATCCGTAAATGGTGGTTCATTCTATTCGAGGAGGGCATCAATAAATGTTGGGGCTTCACTCAGTAAGCCTGTTGTTTATCACTAAGCTAGTCCTGAATCTCTTTAATTTATGCCCCCCAGGGGACTTCGTTTTCCGCTAAATCTTCGGAGCCTTCCCCCTAACTTGTCGCCTCTGGTCCAAAGTATACTACTGGTATGACTTGGCAAGCTCAGTGACTTTCGAGGTCTGGATTAGGGTGAGAATTTTCCCCCTAGGTTAGGCTTTCCCTTGGTGTGGCTTATGACATGACTATATTGAGCGGGATTGCTTGGTCGCTGCCTCTACCCCTTCTCATTAATTAGCTCGGGATCCATGCTGCCTTTTTAGTAGCCTCATGATTTACGTTGTTGGTTAAGGCTCTCACCTAATTCTCGAGGGAGATGATTTGGCTACCTTAGTTTTGAGACTTCTGTGCTACCGCCCGTGAGGGCGGTTGAGACTAAGGCATTGACTGCGAGGCCTGAGCCTCATCAAGCTTAGCTCGGTGAGAAGACTCGGCTGCAGCCAAATCATTCCCCTTTCTTCTGGCCATCAGAAGGAGGACTGGTGGTAGTTTGGAGATAGTGAGAACTTGACTTTGTTTTCATTTCCACAGATGACACCAATATGTTATTGCTAGAATCTTGTCGAATAGATGTGATCAATTGCGAAGGTGCACCCACCGATGGACCTGTAAAGAAATAAGAAGATGTAGACAACGGGGGGAGCCAATGATGGCCGTGGACCTCCAACTGGTAGACTTGGATTAAAGGATTGAGCTTGGGTTTATTCACTTACCTCCCTTCAATTGCATCAGTTATACTTATAGGGTCCCTAGGTGGATACCTATGTATCCCCTTGAGATCGACTAGCTTCGTTGAAGGGTCCTTATTTGGATGGGATTTACTCCTGAAAATATCGCCAATCCTACCTTGGTTGACGTGATCTTTGGGTAGGATCATTCTGAATCTTTCTTTTCTTAGTTCGAGGTGGGATTCTCTCTAGATTTCCCATCCCGCCTCTGGCCATGGTCAATCTGGTAAGCTCGGGAGATGATTCTTCCCCCACCGAGCTCTATCCTCAGACAGCTCAGCTCAAGGTCGGCTTAGGGCTCATCTCTTTATCGGGAGAGTCACTTGCTATATCTTCTGAGTTCTGTGCTTTAATAGCTTGAGATAGAATCCGGTCTTGGTCTTTTAATTGCTTCGGCTTCGAGAGATCTTCTCGTGGTTGGTTATACTTCCAATGTAGTGAGCTAGTTTGGTTTTGCCAACAGTTTATACGCTAGATTTATTCATACATTCCTCTCAACTCTTATATAAAATGGCATCAACTGCTTTTGAAGTTCATTTGATTTAAGCCTAGACGATGACCAATGTGTTTGGGGCATCATTGGTGGTTGAGCCCACTTACTTCTTAGACCTAACTCAACAGATGACAAAAACTGGTAAGTTTTGCATCCTCTTATACTAAACTCAGACCCATAAATAAATCGGTCAGAGTCATTTTAACTCGAACCTAACCCCACACATAATCAAACTATTATTGAACTGGGATTGGGGCCAAAACACAAATCTAGTTAGGAAATGGATTAGTAGCAACTCATATTGACTCAACCGGACCTATTTTCTCCCCTAATTAAGAAAGCACAAATATAGATTCCCTCAACAAAAAAGTAAATAAATAAATAAATAAATAAAGTCAATTTGTCTCATATTGCAGCCATTAATGACACTTGACATCACCAGTTTTAAAACACATGAAGAAAGAGGACTCAAACAAATTTCACCGAGAACATATGAACATCATCATAAACAACTTGATGGGGACATCACAGGACCTACTAAAATATACTAGAGACTAAGGTGACCAACGACATTAGCGCAACCGTCTCTGTGGATGGGAGAGAAATTCCAAATAAGGCCTGTCGGACTACTTTAAAGACCCCACATGTATTGGACGTGCATCAAGAAGAGATATTTTTGGATCATAGGTTTTTATTTTTATGTCGATCTGACCGTTGAATCTATTCGATCGGGCCATTTGGCTACCAAATCTTTTAGATCTGGTCCCCTTGGACCCTGATCTTGCTTTATTTATTTATTTTTGTTATTTTTGGATTTATTAGATGGTTGAGGTTGCACTTAGGTGTTTTAGTGTGCTTATTTTGGAAACAATAGACTTGTCTCTCTTGATAAAAGCCTTTCTTCATCTTCCTTTAGTGTTTATGAGAAACCCTCCCTTCCGGTTTGTGGAAGGGCTAAAAGATTGCTTGGTGGTGGACTCCTCCAAAGTTCTCTTCTTCATGTTTCTCTTCTCCAACAAGGTACACAACTCTGTTCACTTTTCTTCTTCTTCTTTTTTTTACAACTCCTCTAAAACCAAAACCCTTTGATCCCACATCCATTTTTTTACCTTTCCAAATCAATCCCATTAAAACCCAACCATCCATTGAACCCACACACATGTCCGTACGTGGTTTGTACGGACCAGCCTTATGGATAGTCATATGTCTGTACAGACAGCCTTATCCCCTCCTTACACAGACACAGACACAGACACACAGACACACACACACACACACACACACATTCTTTCTCCTTACATCATCCTCTACATCCTTTTGCTAACACTAATATCAATCTTAAACCTAAAATCATAATCCCTGATTCCCTAAAACCCTAAATCCTTAAGTCCCTAATTTCCAAAATCCCCAACCCTCGATTCCTAATTCCCAAAACTTAAAAAATATCTGATTTTCGAACAAACCAAAATTTCCCCAAATATGGTTTTTATAGTTCCATTGTTTCTTCATGTGAATGTTGCCCTACCTATGCTAGATTGGAAGTCACAACTTCCAAGTGGGCCACTCTTGTGATATTTTATACTTTCATGCACCATGTATGTGATAGCCTAGGTCCATTGAGTGGTTAACCTAAATTTTCATTACTTATAATGTGGATGTGCTTGATTTTACTTGTTGAACACTTAAATCGATACATAGTTTGATCTCACATCATTCATCCTAGGCTAGTTTCACTCATCTTACATTAAATTTGGTATCAGAGCAAGGTTCGAACGTAGGTTAGTGTTCCCCATTGAAACCTAAAGTTGTTAGGTGCATTTAGAATCTACGAGCATCCTATTGCATGCCTAGATTAGTATTGCATTGAGCATCATCAAAATTTGAGTTTTTTAAGAGTCATATTTAGGTGGCGTCAAATTCGAATTTTGCATTGCATTCGTCATATAATCCATATAGAGTATAGGTTGTCTATCCTTAGGGTCATTTAGTGTATGCAAATGCAAATAGGTTGTGGTTTTAGTTAGAATTGGGCATAGGACAATTCGACTCGCCCGACTTGTTCAGACTTTACTCGAACCGAACCAAGTAGGTGAGTCGATCCGAACCAAGTAGACTTTGCCCAATCCGAACTCAAACTGAGTTGAGTCCGAATCATCGAGTAACTCGGCTCGACCCGAAACCCGGCTCGTTGAGACTCGGCTCGGATTTGAGTAATATATATATATATATATATATATATATAAACCTAATTATCTAAACCCTACCCGTTGCATGACCGCACCCAACCTGATCTCTCTCCCTCCCTCCTCTCTCGAGCTCGGCAGCCAATCACCACCACTAGTCACTAGGTCACTTTCCTCCTCCCTCTCTCTCCACTCCACTCCTTCCCTCGTCTCTCGAGCCTAGCAGTCACTAGTCTCGACTGAAGCAGTGCTGCGACAAATCGTCCGGATGATCTACACCCACTTGGCCACCGAACTTTGCCTATCAAGGTAATTTACTAATTTCTATGGTTTTGTTTTATTAATTTCT
This sequence comes from Magnolia sinica, assembly GCF_029962835.1. Taxonomy (NCBI): domain Eukaryota; kingdom Viridiplantae; phylum Streptophyta; class Magnoliopsida; order Magnoliales; family Magnoliaceae; genus Magnolia; species Magnolia sinica. The sequence goes on along the minus strand of NC_080576.1, from coordinate 88,509,746 downwards.
AATTGGGGGGTTTGTGAAATTGGGATAAGGCATGGTTAAAGTCGGGTGAGCCCGGGTTGGTTGTGGTGTGCATTTGGGCTAGCTCGGGTGTGACCAGACTGGCTGTGGTGCGTTTGTGCTAGCTATGGACCGTGTGGTACATCTAGGCTGGCTCGGGTGTAGTCGGACTAGCCATGGTGCATCTGGGTTCGATCGGGCTGAGTCATTTCTAAACCCTAACCTAAACCTAAACCCTAAACCCTATACCCAAGCACTAAACCCTAAACCTAAACATAAACCTTAAACCCTAAACCCAAACATTAAACCCTAAACCCTAAACATAATCCCTAAACTCTAAACCTAATCCCTAAACCCAAACCCTAAACCTAAACCTAAACCCTAAACCTAAACCATAAACCCTAAACCCAAACCCTAATCCCTAAACCTATTCCTTAAACCTTAAAACCTAAACCCTAAACGCAAACCCTAAATGGCTAATGTGTTTTTTTTCTAAAAAAAAAAAATTTATGGATTACATTGTTTATTACTTAGCTTATTATTGTGCATTAGACATTTAGCCTAATGTGGTTTATTTTTGTAAATTAGACAATTAGTTGTCCATTTGAGGATTTCTATGTGGCCATACATAGAAATAGTGCATTTTTGGTATCATAGAAATTGCTCAAATTATCCCATTTTGGATAGTTTAAGGATAGATGGTATGCTTTCATATAACCTATTTAAATGTTTACGCATGTTTTGCGCTCCATTTCCCCATTTCTCTTTGGAATAAAATATAAGATCAACTTATCTAGAGAGACATGGGAAGATGTTGTTGAAATTTCGGCATGGGCGTTTAAATAGGAATATGAAAGTATTACAATATATCCAATCTTGGATGTATAACTAATTTAAGGTTTAGTATAAACTTTTAAGGCATTATAATGTAATCTTATTTAGTATCTTTCAATTAATAGATGATTAGTGAAGGAAATTCTCAATACCCCGACAGTTTGTTAGTCACTTCGCCGATGATCTTGGATGAGGATTAGGTATACAAGATGAAGAGGTGCCCCATTGAGATTAATACCTCACAGAGTTCAGTAAAAAGAAAAAAGATTGGCAGTGTGAGAAGATTTTGAAGAAGTTACTCTAAAGAATGACATATTAAAGATACAATGCAAGTACTGCAAGGCTCAATATATTAAACAAGTAGACGGGTTGACCACAACTTTAAAGAAATACCTATTGAAGTGTCATAAAAAAAGTGAGAAACCATACCTAAGGCCAACAAACACTTTCGTTTACCCAATCTTTAGTGGATCCATCACAAGGTACCTTGTCCACCTATAAGTATAACAGGGACCATGTAAATGAGTTGACGACCAAGATTTATTATTGTCAAATGAAAAATCATTTCAGAAGGTAGAGAGTCCATCTTTTGTATGCAAGTAATAAAGAGAGCATGCATGAAGATGTATGCAAGCGAAAAGTCAAGATAAAAGAACAGTTGGCATCGATTTCTTGAGTCAACCCGACATCAGATTTGTGGATGATATCTAATCAATAAAAGGAGTATATCTTACTAACTGCCTAATACGTTGATGCCGAATGAAGGCTCTGCAAAAGAGTTATAAACTTCCGTTATCTTGCACTTTCTCACACTGGTTTGATGATTTTAGACTGAATCTACAGATGCCTTATTGAGTGGGGCATTAAGAAAAAAATATCATCAATAACTTTAGACAATGCATCTGTAAACGATAGCATGATAATAAATTTGCAAAATAAGTTTAGGGCCACTGGTGACTTGTATTTCGGTGGAAAAATATTTCATGTTATGTATTGTGCCCACATCCTAAACTTGATTGTATAATATGGGCTTAAAATAATTAAGTCAACGATCGAGAACATAAGAGAAAGTGTGAAGTATATATAGGGGTCACCTGCATGATTAAATACATGGAATGAGATAGTGAAATGGTTGAATTTGTCATCTTAGATAACAATGAAGTTGGATGCCATGAAACATTAGAATTCAACTTATAAAATGTTGGATTCATCATGAGCTTTAAGAGTTACATTCTCTCTCATTATGCAAAGCGTGATAGTGCATATCAGTGGTTGCCTTCTGATGATGAATAGACAAGAGCTAAAGTGGTTCACAAGTTCCTTTCATTTTTTTTTTTACGACACAACGAAGATCTTTTAATGAAGAAAGTATCAAACACTAAATATATTTCTACCAAAACTATGGAGAGTAAAATATGTTTTATATACAAGTTATAGTGGACCAGACTTTGTACAATTAATGACTACGGGTATGCAGTTAAGTTTAATAAATATTAGTCTGAATGCAATTTGGTAATGGCTGTTGTAGTCGTTTTTAATCCTCAATATACGATGTTCATGGTTATATTCATTTTAAAAAAGTTATATGGTAAGAAGAGTGCTACTGAGGTCGATAAGATTCATGATGTAGTAAAAAATCTATTCAATTTCTATGTAAAAACTTTGGGGGTCGCAAATGACAATACCGCAGGTTAGACTTCTAGTTCTAATGTTACTGCACAATGAAACATGATCGATGATTTCATATCTTTTATGGCATAAGTAAAGACCCAAATGCAGACAACCGAAACAGAACTTGACCACTATCTCAAGGAGCCACTTGTAAAGTATAAAGGCAAAGAATTTGATGTTTTAGACTGGTGGAAGTTGAAAGCTCGTGAATCATGATACCATGTGCTCTCGTTAATGGCACGAGACATTATAAATTTTAATTTCAACCGTGGCGTCAAAATCTGCTTTTAGCACCGAGAGTAGGGTTGTGAACAAGTATCGAAGCTCACTTACACCGAAATCAGTTGAAGCACTCATTTGTACACATGATTGGTTGCGTCCAATATGGAAAAAAGAAATTCTATTGATGAGGAGTTCAAGAAAGAGGAGAGTGAGATGTAGAATAAGACAATACATGCAACAATTGCATGAAGTAGGATGAGATAATGCTTTGTGTTTGCTTATGACAATTTGACAATTATTATTTGTGGACTTGAATTGTAGCATTTGATGGGTGGATGGATATTTTTTATGCTTATCACTTATCGGCTTATGTATTTTAATATTTCTTTTTTTACATTTTTTCTCTTTTCATTTATAATTTTAAATTACTTAATGTTGCTTAAATCTCATATGCTTGGGTGGTTGCGTTTGTTTATCTTTATTCCTTAATTATTTATGTTGCCTTAGCTTAACCAAATATTCCTTCTTTCAAAATTTACACTTATAAATATGTCATCGGAAGATGATTTATGGTAAATATTTGAGATTATAGAGCGCAAGTCTACTCCTGAGACAGAAAGATAAAGTTGCAATGCAAATTGGGTGAAAAATAATTTGTAAATAAATCGGTTAAAATTACATTTGGCTTATCGGAGAGGAGATGCTTCCCCATGTAGCTCCTCCAAAAGTTTGAAATTTATTTTAATCCATTCTCGACTAAATACAAAGGCTTCCACCACCCCTTCCCCTATAATCAATACAACCATCCACAAAAGATAAAAAAATAGGCCTATTATAATTGAAGTAGGGTCAAGTAGAGGAAGAGCCCCTACACTTAATAGAGAATAAGAAGACAAGCTATTAAGGGAGCAAGAAGAACGAGATTATAAAGAAGATATAAAATAAAGCTTGGAATTGGCATCCATGACCAGATAATATAAACCCCCTCCGAGACAACATGATAGCGAAGCGGGTACGAATACGAGACATAAGCCAGGCGATAAATCGTCAAAGTTTCTTAAAAATTTCACAGTATTCTATAAGTGGTTGGGAATCCCGTACAAATCAAATGATAAAAAGAAGCTGAAAAAAACTTATTAAATTTATGAATGAGGACGATGGAAAGGCATCTCCACCATCCGATTTAGAAGAGGTAAACAACCATCTTTTAGACAACTCCAGTTTGGACTCAACTAAAAGTTCTCCTGTAGTTCAAGTCATAAAAAGAGAACCAAAGGATGATTTTGGCGATGAAGGTAGAGGAGGGGGTTACTATTATGGATAAAGTAACTTGAGTTACACACCACAAAGACATTTATCATACATAGGATATTGAATGAATGAATGAATGGTTTATTGGTTTGTATGTGGAACTCCATTTGAGATTTTGAATATACTTTTGAGTTTTGATAATGTTTATTTACTTTGTTAATTATTTTTACAAATTAATTTTAAGTCTTTTACAATATTTATTATGAACAACTCAACTCAAGTAGAAAAAATGATAGGGAAAAAAGATTAACTTGACCCGACTCGGTGCTGACTCGACCGGACTCAGTCCTTATGATCAGGTTGGACACGGTCTGTGTTAGTCCAGGCCAGACCCAGACCCATATCGGGTCATGCATGATGGACTCGGTAACGATCGAGTCGAGTTTAGGTCGGGTTAGCCCTAACTTGGTTTGACTCGACTTAATGCCCAACTCTAGTTTTGGTCTATTCACTACATTGAACTAGAATCAGATTGCTGAGGCACTCAAAAAGATTAACCATCGTCTAACGACCATTGAGACGCGCAATTGGACCATTGCTGCATTAGTGATTGAGATTCCCATTAAAACCCATAAGAGTTGTAATAGAAACTTTAGTTAAGGAGTAGGTCATATAGGATCGCGCGCTCACGCGCCTAGTAGAGAGTCACATGATCATTATGACCTTGAGGACAGGGTTATGAAGAACGTCAAAGTCGATGCTCCCATCTTTGATGACCGCTTAAACCCGAAGGATTTCCTTGACTAGCTAGCTGACATGGACAACTTCTTTGAGTGGCATGACATGTTAGATTGCAATCAAGTGAGGTTCGTAAAGATGAAGTTGACAGGTTAAGCCAAGCTATTCTGGACTAATACGAAATGGAAGGCTACGCGAAGTGGAGGTGAGCCCATTACATCTTGGGTTGAGATGAAAGAGGTCCTTAGAGAAAAATATCTCCCGCTTTCCTACCGTGAGTGTCTTTTGGACCAGTGGCAGTCCTTGAGGAAAGAGTCGATGCCTGTCACAGATTACATCACCAAGTTTAAGGAATATATGATGCGATGTGACATCAATGAGCACCCTTCGGTGACCCTGTGTCGTTTTAGGATGGGCCTTCGGGTTAACATTAAGCGTGAGCTCATCCCTCATAATGTTGGTACACTAGAGGAGGCCTACCTTAGGGCTAAGGAGCTTGAGCGATACCTAGTGCAACCATGAAGTGCAACCAACCATGAAGTGATTTGGGGTTAGGGATTCAGTGACAGGGTTACTTCTAAGAGAGCCAAACCTAACCTTGGGAGCCATAGTAGGGCGGCAACTGCTTCACCCACCTATAAAAAAGATGTTAAAGGTAAGAGTTTAGTCAACACAAATTCAAAGGGAAGTGAGCACATGTAGTGTTACTGTTGTAATATTTATGTCACCTTGCAAAGAAATGCCCAGCCAAAGAAAGAGGTAAAACTTTTATGATAGATGAGGCAAATCGGGATACCTAGAGCGATTGCGATGTAAAGGACCTTGGGCCTGACATTGGTGCCAGTGATGAGGAGTTTGATGAGAAGGAGACTCTGACACTCGCGGTTGTTAGATGCGCCTTTGCCTAAGTTAAAGAAAATGATGATTAGTACAGGAACACGATCTTTTACACTTATGCCAAGTGTGGAGAAAAAAATTGTAAAGTAATCGTTGGCAGTGGCAGTTGTGCCAACGTGGTCTCTACCAGCAATGTGAGTACATCGGGCTTGAAAATCGAGTCTCACCCTCAGCACAGAGTGTTGTGGGTTGATGAGTCTTCCATTCCAGTTTTACAATGATGCCTTATCCCGATCCAATTTGGATCTTATAAGGATTTTTATTGATGTCTTAAATTTGTAAATCAACAGATTTATTGATGCCATCGACATGCTACTTGATGCCATCGAACATGTGCTAGATGCCATTGGAAAAATCTAAAAAATTCATGTTTAGTTGCCAAAATGTTTTGGTATTTTCTCAATGCAATCGAAGGGGTTCAATGCCATCAAAGGTGGCATCCAACATGCGCAAAAATTTGCGTAAGTACTGGATTTGTTTTCGATTTCAATTGTGATTCTTGTATATGCTATATATATGGGTGTAATCGGAATTTGGTGTATCTCAAAGCTTTCTAATTTGTTTTAGAGTTTCAAAAGCATAGCTTGGGGTGTTTTGAGGCTTGTTAGAATTAGGTAATCTCTATCTCTTGTAATTTTTTGCTTTCATAGTGCATTATTGTCGCTTTGTATTGTGGTTTTTTCCCGCAAGAGTTTTTCTATGTTAAATTTAGTTTGTTTGTGATTAGACTCAGTTATGTTATTGGAATACTTTTCTTGATTCATTTCTTTGTGCTTCTGCGGTCCCCAACAACTAGTATTAGAGCAAATGTTAGGGCACAAATTGAATCTAAAAGCATAATATCAATGGCTTCTAATCCTAAGTTCGATGTTGAGAAATATTCTGGGAAAAATATATTTAAACTATGGAAGTTCAAAATGACAGCTCTCCTATTTTAAGAAGGATTGGATGATGCACCCCTTGAGACGCAACCGGAAACTATGACAGATGATGAATGAAACAAGATAGATAAGAAAGCGGGAACCTCTATCCAATTATGCCTAACAGATGACGTCATTTACAATATTATGAGAGAGAAAACTGTGGCAAGTACATGAGCGAAATTAGAGAACATCTATGTGAAGAAATCTCTTGAGAAGTGCCTATACTTAAAGCTTCAGTTGTTCAATCTGAAGATGACAAAGGGGGCTGATGTTGAGGCACACATTAGTAACTTTAACAAGATTATTTGCAAATTGTTCGATATAGAAGAAATGATAAAAGATGAGGATCAGGCATGCATCTTGTTAAATTCCCTCACGGCTTCGTATGAGTCATTAAAGGACTCATTTTGCACTGATAGATCGACCATTAGTGTCGATACCGTTATCTTAACCCTTCAAGGAAAGGTGGTGAGAAAAAAAAGCGGTGATGTGAGAGCCTTTATTAGTGCATTGGTTACGAGGGGGTGGAATTTTGAGCAGGACAATGAGTCTTCTCGATCAAGATCTAAATTCAAGGGTAAGGGCAAATGAAAGTTGAAGTGCTAAAATTGTGAGATGTCTAGGCACATGAAAAAGGATTACACAAATCCAAAAGGTTAAGAAAGAGAACTCATTCCAGGGAGGCCAACATTGTAGAGTCTGATGAAGGTAAGAGTAGTTATGATATCTTGTCAGTGTCCATGATCGGACACTTATACGATGATCGTAAGGATGAATGAATCTTAGATACTAGGGCATCAACTCCTCATCGAAGTTTGTTCACCAGTTACAGAGAGTACGATGGTGGTCAAGTATTTATGGGTAATGATAATGCCTGTAATGTGGTGGGTATTGGATCGGTGCACATCAAGATGTTTAATGGCATACAACGTACCTTAACTGAGGTGAGACACGTTCCTGATATGACAAAGATCTTGATATCTCTAGGAGCACTTGAGACACTTGGGTGCAAATTTATCGGGTTTGATTGTGTCCTTAAAGTTTCAAAGGGGGCACTTGTTGTCATGGAGGTACGAAGGAGCGGGAACCTTTACAGGTAGATAAAGAGCACTTCATTAGGTAGAGATACAACGTCTGTAGTGGATTTCATGTTTGCGAGTATGTGACGTGCACACTTGGGCTACATGAGCGAGCGGAGCTTGAAGATACTTTGTTGAGGGTTAAATATTACATTTTAGATGTCAGTTATTACCTGATTTTTTGAACATGATACTGTTTAACAGCATATTTTAATAGTGTTTGTGTTGCAATGTGCATTTAGGGGCCTGGACCAAAAAAGGGTACTAAAAGCATAGATTTAACACTTTAAAGTCACCAAGGTAAGGGACGGATCTCAAGGGACCGAGATTGAAGAATTTACATGCCAAAGATCTGAGAAAATCAAGCCATTTACGTTAAAGAGGCCTGAAAATCATTAAGAATGCAAGATCACAGGGTTCTCACCATCTGTTTAACTTGAAACTTTATATATGGCCTGAGGACCATAAATTAATCGTACACGTCAAATTTCATCCATTGGATCCTTATAGAAGTGGCCTAACGGACAGATCTGACCATAAATCAGTAATCTGGGGTCCACTAGATATCTGGATATGCTTCAATTTTGTTCTTAACCCCTTAAATTGAATGAGGAAACAGATGAACGGAGTAGATTTTTCATTAACATCTCAGTGGACCCCATTCTTGAAAAGCATGTACATAGTGCACGTGATCTCGACGCACACTGGACGCTAGCGGACGGTCAATAGACGGTTGACCCGTCTTCCACCGCACTGGCATGCCAGCAGACGGACATGTGTCCACCGTTTCTTGTTTGTGGGCCCCACCCATCTTCCATTCGGAAGATCTGAACCGTCCATTGTGTCCAGAAGGGGGGCATGACCCTCTCCAAGGTGACCCTTTGGGCCCATGTAAACGTACACACGTGGATCGCTAGAAAATGTAAGATTAATGGCGAGTTGATTTGATACAGTGGACCACACCAAAACCCGATAAAAACTACTCCTTCCTGATTGGTTTTTTTCCATGAATCCAATTAAGGAGTCGGATTTCTCAGAAAACATTAATATAAGGCGCACTGAACATGTCAGCGTAGGTTGAACCCAAGATTGCGCGTCTGGGAAATCCAAGACTTTTGGGCAGTTGTGGCCCACCATATTTGATCGGATGCAAGATCTGACCAGTTCATCGCGTAGACCATCCAAAAACGTCTCAAGGGTCGGTGTTTGTTTGGAAAATGAGCGAGGAAAGAAGAAGTTTTTTGCACATTTTCGTGGCTGCGTAAAGAGGTTATGCAACAAGTTCTCTTGGCCGACGCACGCAACAGGCTGCGAAAACCCCCTTCCAGTCGACCTAAACAACTATAAAAAGAGGGAAAGAGAGAATATCCATCATCTTGTGCACGTGAGGAGACGGGCAGCCGTGGAGGCAAGCTGGGATGTGAAAAGAGAGAGGAGAAGAGAGAGAAAGAGAGGACGTGGGCCGACCGTGGATGGCCTAAGCCTCTTAGCTAGGGCTAAGAGGTAAAGCTTATAGTAAAATGGGAGACTTTTCTTTATGCCTTTGATTTACATATAACTGATTTTGATTCTAGTTTGATTATATGGAATGCCTTTAGTTTTTAATAGTTTATTGTGACTCAAATTACAATGGATCTGCAATATCTCCTGGTATTTTTCATGCATGTATGAAGGTTATGATCATAGGAATCATGTTGTTCACCATCGTCCCATGGGCGTGGATGGATGACAGAATCCTTCCCTATGTTCATAACTCTCTTAGATTGGATGTGGATTGGTTAAATTCTGTTGTTTGCTTTGTCTCCTGGGCTTGGTCTTGTGATGGAATCAAGTCTAATTCTCATACCTCTCATCTCTTGAAAACTGAATCAAAAGAAGTTCATAGTTGATTTTAATATTATATCTTCCATCTGGATGGAGATAGGACTATGAGTCCAGATGTGTTCTTGAATAGAGCATAGAACTCCTTGATCTCTACAAGTGGATCCTCTGAGACCCTAGTTTCTCACCTTTGAATTTTACATATTTTAGTTAAGTGTTTCACCATTATTCTCTTAAGTTTACCTGATTTAGATTACATCTTTGCCTAGTTCTAGTTCAAGTTCTTTTCTGATAACGTAAAAGGTACAGTCCCTGTGGATTTGACCTCGGTCTTACCGAGATTATTACTACATTGCAACCCGATACTTGGGGTGTGAACAAGTTTTTGGCGCCGTTGCCGGGGACTGACGGTTACGTTTTTTTTGAAATTAACTAGTTTTAGAATTAGGTTAAAATTAGGGTTTTTCTAATTTTCTAACTTTAGGTTTAGGGTCTATTTTCTGTTTGATTTTTAGAAACTAACCTAACTTTCCTGTTTTGTAGACCCTCACATAGACTCTCTAAAGTGGTAACCTCTGTCTAATTTTTCTACTTTTTTTATTTTTAGGTTTAGGGTTTTATTTGATTTTTAGAAACTTTCTAATTTTAGGATTTCTTTTGTTTTTAGAAACTAACTTATTTTCTAATTTTAGGAACTTTATAACTTTAGAAACTAATTTCTTTTGTTTTCTTTTACAAGATCTTAACATAAGAACTCCAATCTGGTAACTTCTTTCTAACTTCTCCTCCTTTTACTTTCCATACTGCTGTAGGATCTTTTCTTTTATTTCTCTTAGGATTAGATTGAGAGTTAGGGTTTCACCATGTATATGCAAGAGTGGGAGCGTCACTATGCTGAGAAGAATAATATATATTGCGATGATGATTATGATAGAAATAAACCTATGTCTCAAAACTTCTCTGAAACCATCATCGAGAACCGACCAGAATATAATGCTCAACCGGTTAAGAAGTCCTTATGCGATCATATGTAGGAGAACAATTACACTCCACGGATTAATAAAACAGTATGTGAGTGTTGGGGTTATCATAATTATAGGAGTGAGAATTGTTATCACCCATCAGATAAGAAGAAAATAATGCGTGATTATGTTATAGGTGATAATATGTATTACCAACCATCAGATTCTCCCACCTATGATTCGTATGACTATAATCAGTGGAAATATCAATATGAACTGGCAATATATCCTAGTGAACATTCTCTTAGGTCTTCTACCTTTGAAACTTAATTAGAAACGATCCATGAGAAGTCCCTTCAGGGCGACATATATGATTTTTCGGGCCTTAGAAAAATGATAGAAGCACTTGCAGTGTGCATCGATACGACATTGGATTCTCGTTTGTCCCAGCTACAACTTAATCTAGAAACACAATACGAGGAAAGTGATCCTAATTCGCTTCTGGAAGAAAATAAAATTACGAATGAGGAGTTGAAGTCCATTAATGAGCATATGGTTCAATTTCCCGATGAGCCGATCTCGATGACGGTCCAAAGGGATGGTCAAGAGACGTGGGTGTCTTTCAAATATAATGATAATGACATACTTCACTCACATGACACCCTTGGTTTCAATGATGAGGGAGATGTTAGTTTATTCGAACCTCAACCCAATTTAGGAGTAGAATGTGAGAGAAGCAATCCCATCCCAAGCATGTACTGTACTGAATAGGAAGATGATGAGTATTGGGATGACGATTATGGATGTACAGCCCAAATTCCTCTGGAATCAATCTCAAGTTTGGTCCAGGTCAATGATCAAGAGGTATAGGAATTGGTTGACCATAATGAATTACTCCACCTATTTGACATGCCTGATTTAAATATGGAGAATGAGCCCCTTTCAACTGACCTTTCTAACTCTTGTGAGACATGTTTAGACCACTCCCCTAAATTGAATGATGATATGATTCGAGAGATGGACGAGTCGCTCGATATGATTATGGGAATTGAAACCAGTCAGTTAAGGCCACCATTTGAGTTGTCAACCCTTGACAATACAATGCCTTTACTGGGTGGTACCGATGAACAAAGTTTTCACATTAATGTATCGCTAATTGATCCTCAATTTGTCTGTGCAGAGCAAGAGCAAGAGGGCATACCTTCATCTACTTTTAAAGATGATGGAGTCCTTGAGCATTTCATTACAGATGTCAATATGAAAAATAAGTCACTCTCAGCTGAGTTTTTCAACTCTTTGGACGATTGCTTGGCACACTTTCTAGATTCAAATGATCCTATGATTAAAGAAATATTGGATCCCTTATAAGAGAATATCTCGGTAGTTGTTATTAATCGAGAGAACCCTTATTCTAAAGCCCCTTCTCCTCCAGATCCTGATTATTTACCATTAAGGGAGGATGAGCTGAAAATTGAACCGAAGTCTGAAACTTCGGAATGTGTCGAGACTACATCACTTTTTGAGAAGTTTTCTGAGTTTTATTTATTTGTAGTCTCTGATTCATCATAAGATACTAACTTTGAAACTTTTTCTGTCACATGTGAATCATATATACTTTGGATACCTTAGGTCAATCAACGGTAAATTTTTGATGAGGTCCATAAATTTCTCTGGACATTCATGCTCCAGTGTATCCAAGCCTATTGCAAGAAGGGCTTTTGGATGATCCTGTTGAGAAGCCTATTGAGAAATTTATCCAGATATTGGCCGAAAGAGGAACCTTGCGGTATAACTGAGTAGTTTTTCACCTGCTTTCATAGGACTAGGGTAGTTTGCTTTATGCTGTTATATAATAGTCCGCTTTATGCCGTTAGGTTAGTTTGCTTTCTAAGTTGTTTTAGGATAGGTTGCTTTAGTTGGTTTCACTCTTGTGCTGACTTGCTCTCACGGTGATATCTCTTTGGAAAGGCCGTTTAATTTCCTCCTCAGGTATTATCTTTCCATCACTTCTCTTTTATTTTTATTGTCTCATGTGCATTACATGCTTATATCTTTTACATTGAGGACAATGTGGATTTTAGGTTGGGGATGGGAGATTAGGTTACCTAATTAGTATTTTCTTGGTCTTGAGCAAAAATTGTGGAATTTTAAAAAAAATTTCTAGAAATTCTTATGAATTCGAGGTGATGTTGACGGCCATATTTGATTTAGAACTATAAGATACATAATGTTGGTAATTTATGACTCTTGGATTCAGCCACCTGTTAGACTTCATAGTTAAGTTCTAATTGTTAATTCATGATTAGAAGTTCTAAACATTGATTGAGTCATGATTTCACATATCACACCTAGCTTATACGTTAAAGCTTCAGTTCGATATTAAATTTTTAACCTAGTAGTCACTAGGCATGGAAGGAGACATAGGTTTGCTCTATGGGGAATTTGTCTATCATGTTAAAAAAAAGAAGTTGTCTTTAGAAAGGGTTGGGCAAATGGTCTTCACCATAGGTTTGCTCCCTATAGGTGAGGGGTCATTTCCTCTCCTTGGGTCTACCCGATATATATGGTTGTGGGCGAACGGTCTTCGCCATAGGGTTGCTCCCTATAGGTGAGGGTTCGATTCTCCAAGGTTAACGTAGTATGAAAGCCACTGATAAAAATAAAATAAAATAAAATTGAACTGTAAGGTAAGTTTTGGTTTAGGTTCGGTTATTTGGAGTGTTCCTTTTAATTATTAATGTTATCATGGAAATTGACGATTAGACCTTTAATGGTGATAAGTCAAGGTTGCACTATACACCCATGGAACTCAATGCTTAGAATTTTTCTAATAGATAGATTAATACTTTGAACTTGACTATGAAGTTTATTGTGTGCTTGAGTTTAAGAGGAAATAATGCCCAACGTTCATGAATCTTGGAATTCTATTGACTGGATTGTTTTTCAAAAATCACTCAAATTTATAGAAATTGTTCCGTAATTCTTAAATTATTTTGCACATACTTTGCTTGAGACTAGCAAAATGCTGGTTGGGGATTGTGTCAAGGGTCAAATATTGCATACTCTTTAACGGCCTATTTTAATTGCGTTTGTGTTGCAAGGTGCAATTAGGGGCCTGGAGTGACAAGGGGTACTAAAAGCATGGATTTAATGCTCTAAAGTCACCAAGGTAAGGGACGGACCCTAGGGGACTGAGGTCGAAGAATTTACACGCTAGAGATCTGAGAAAATCAAGCCATTTACGTTAAACAGGCCTGAAAATCATCTAGAATGCAAGATCACAGGGTTCCCACTATCTGTTCGGCTTAAAACTTTCTATATGGTCTAAGGGCCATAAATTAATTGTACATGTCAAATTTTAGCAATTGGATCCTTGCAGAAGTGGCCCAATGGACAGATCAGCCCATAAATCAGCAATTTGGGGCCCATCCGATATCTGGATATGCTTCAATTTTGTTCTCAACCCCTTAAATTGGATGGGGAAATAGATGAATGGAGTAGAGTTTTCACTAACATCTCAGTGGACCCCACGCTTGAAAAGCATGTACATAGTGCACGTGATCTAGATGCACACTGGATGCCAGCGGACGGTCAATAGACGGTTGACCCGTCTTCCATTGCACAGGCATGCCAGTGGATGGACAGGCGTCACCATTTCTTGTTTGTGGGCCCCACCCATCTTCCATTCGGAAGATCTGACCCGTCCATTGTGTACAGAAGGTGGGTATGACCCTCGCCAAGGTGACCCTTTGGCCCTATGTAAACGTATACATGTGGATTGGCAGAAAACGTAAGATTAACAATGAGTTGATTTGATACAGTGGACCACACCAAAACCTGATAAAAACCACTCCTTCTCGACTAGTTTTTTGCCAGGAATCCAATGAACAGGTCGGATTTCTCAGAAAACATTAATATGGGGCCCATCGAACATGTCAGCGGAGGTTGAACCCAAGATTACGCATCCGGGAAATTCGGGATTTCTAGGTGGTTGTGGCCCCCATATTTGATCGGATGTAAGATTTGAACCATCCATCACGTAGACCATTCAAAAACATCCCAAGGGACAGTGTTTCTTTGGAAAATGAGTGAGGAAAAAGGAAGTTTTTCGCGCATTTTAGTGGCTGCGTAAAGAGGTTACGCGGTAAGTTCTCTTGGCTGACACACGTAGCAGGCTGCGAAAACCTCCTTCCAGTCGACCTAAACAACTATAAAAAGAGGGAGAGAGAGAGAGAGTGTATCTTCTTCTTCCTTCTTCCTTTTTCTTTCTTAGCTTTGTTTACTTCTTTCCTTTTAAGAGTCCTTTGTGTGATCATGTCTGTGATGGGCTAAGAGGTGAAGCTTGTAGTAAAATGGGAGACTTTTCTTTATGCCTTTAATTTACATATAACTGATTTTGATTCTAGTTCGATTATATGAAATGCCTTTAGTTTTTAATGGTTTGTTATGACTCAAATTACAATGGATCTACGATATCTTCTGGCATTTTTCATGCATGTATAAAGGTTATGATCATAGGAATCTTGTTGTTTACCATCGTCCCATGGGCATGGATGGATGATGGAATCCTTCCTTATGTTCATAAGTCTCTCAGATTGGATGTGGATTGGTTAAATTCTGTTGTGTACTTTCTCCTGGGCATGGTCTTGTGATGGAATTAAGTCTAATTCTCATACCTCTCATCTCTTGAAAACTGGATCAAAAGAAATTAATAGTTGATTTTGACATTATATTTTCCATCTGGATGAAGATAGGACTCTGAGTCCAGATGTGTTATTGAATAAAGCATAGATCTCCCTGATCTTTACAAGTGGATCCTCTAAGACCCTAGTTTCCCACCTTTGAATTTTACATATTTAGTTAAGTGTTTCACCAATATTCTCCTAAATTTACCTGATTTAGATTACATCTTTGCCTAGCTCTAGTTCAAGTTCTTTTCAGATTATGTAAAAGGTACAGTCCATGTGGATTCGACCTCGGTCTTACTGAGATTATTACTACATCGCAACCCTATACTTGGGGTGTGAACATACTTTTTGACCGTTGTTTAATTCCAGTATTTAAAAAAAATTAATTTTAATAGATGCAAGCAGTGTATATATGGTAAACATTCAAGGTTATCTTTTAAATATGAAAAATATGTATGTAAGGGTGTTCTTAATTATGTGTATTCTGATGTATGGGAGTCGTCGCCCGTGGTTTCTAGTGAAGGGTCGTCATCGTTCATCACTTTCATTGACGACTATTTCAGGAAGGTATGTGTTTATTTTATGAAAAATAAATCCTATGTTTTCACCAACTTCAAGCAATTGTGGAAAAATAGACAGGGTGAAAAGTGAAGGTACTAAGGACAAATAAGGGTGGGGAATTCACTTCTGGATAATTCAATCAATACCGTAAGAATAAAGGGATCATGAGGCACAACGTAGTGACCCACACACCTGAGCAGAACGATATGGCTAGCTGATAAATCAAACTCTCTTAGAGAGAGCTCGATGTATGATCAGTAATGCTGAGTTGGGAAAAGACTTATGGATTGAGGTTGTTAACATAGCTTGTTACTTGGTGAATTGGTCCCCTTCTACAACCATTGATTGCAAGATTCCAGAGGAAGTGTGGAGTGGCACAAGTAGATTACTCGGGACTGCGTGTATTTGGTTGTGAAACTTACTCTCATGTACCATAAGGTAAGAGAGATAAGCTAGACCAAATGGCTAAAATGTACATCTTTGTCGACTATGGTGGTGGTGTGAAGGGGTACAGGTTGTATGACCGAGTCACATAGAAAATCATCCTTACTCATGATTTTAAATTCAATGAAGGATCTTTGTTCTGTAAGGATGAACACAAGGAACTGAAAAAGTTAGTTATAGACGTTCAGATAGACCGAAAAGAGACTCAGACTGAGATAGAGGTACATGAGCAGGTAAAGCAGCCACCTGTGAGAAGGAATACGTCGCAGGATCACACGTTACCAGTGAGATATAGAGATGACTCAAATATCACATTTTCCCACATTACAGATGAGGGGGATCCGTCTACTCTTCAGGAGGCTCTTGATGAGCCTAATGCCGAAAAGTGAAAAGCCGCGTTGGATGATGAGATTGGCTCTTTGTATAAGAACGAGACGTGGGAGCTGGTGCAGCTTCCCATCAGCTGAAAAGCGATTGGGTGTAAGTGGATTTATAAGAAAAAATATGATGGGTATAAGGCAAGGTTGGTAGTGAAGGAATACGCTTAGAGGGAAGACGTCGAATTCATTTAGATATTCACGTTGGTTGTGAAGCAAGTATTTATCAAATTCGTGTTGGCACTAGTTGCCCAATATGATCTTAAGCTGGAGCGCATGGATATGAAAACTGCCTTCCTACATGGGAAATTAGAAGAGAATATCTACATGAAGAAATAAAAAAGTTTTGAAATAAAAAAGGCACAGAACAAGGTTTGCGAGTTAAAGAGGTAGTTGTACGGCCTGAAACAGTCACTTAAGCTGTGGTACAAAAAGTTTGATTCTTTCATGGTGAGTTAAAAATTTATTAAGAGTGAATATGATCATTGTGTCTATTTTTAGACACTGAGTGATGGAAATTTCATTCTCCTGGTGTTATATGTTGATGACATGTTGATCGCCAGTCATAGCATGTCTAAGATCGATTTACTGAAGACTCAGTTATCAGGGTCATTCGAGATGAAAGATCCGGGGGTCGTAAAGTGGGTTCTCGACATTGATATATATATATATATATATATATATATATATATATATATATATATATATATATATATATATATATATATATATAGAGAGAGAGAGAGAGAGAGAGAGAGATAGGAAGAGGAGCATGTTATGGTGTTTCAAACAAGAAACAAATGCATTCGATTTGGGGATTTGGATGATTTTATTCACTTAATAATTAACAAAAGAAGATGGAAGATGAAGAAGGTAACCACAACATTTATTCATTCTGAATTCTTTTACATCCTTTCTCTCTTTTGATTCTAAAATAGAATATTCGTAGAACTATAAAACAAAGCAAATGTGACATATATCTAGATCACTCCTTTGATCAAATCTGGAGCTTTTTGTTGATCTTTAATTGCTGGAGAAATCACACATATGTCACTTTAACGGAGAAACATTATTGTGCGTTGTCAGCACTTCGCGTGGGAACATTATGCACTGGAATACTATGCTGGAGGGCACTATGCGCTGGTAAGCACTGTGCACTGGCAGGCACTGTGCGCTGTAGCTTGCTGTGCGCTGATAGTATTGTGCGCCGCACAGTACTTGTTCCTCATAATAGGTACGAACTCTACCTCTTTCTCTCCAAGGTTTGCTCCTCTTCTTCCTCTCTTCTTGAACCTGGTGCTAATGACCCCTTTAGATGAGTCACAGGGTATTTATAGCCCTCTCACACGTGTGAATATGCCACATATTCATCGTGTGGTATTCATTGTGCGCCAATCCCCTCTGTACGAACCCGAATGTGCACCCTCCATTGTGTGGCCTCCACTGTGCGACTTCCACTATGTGGCTTCCACTGTGCGGCCTCCACTATACCACTTCCATTATGCGGACCACTGTGTGGACTTCACTACACGGACTCCTCTGTGCGGCCTGGCTTATTAACGCACAATGCCTTTGCGTGCAACAAAAGTTGTCTCTCTCTTTCTTTTTTATTCCTCAACAGATGTCCCATTGATCCTGCATTTTTTAATTTGTTATTTATAAAAAATAAAAAATGTGGGATCAATACTTCGATATTCTAATTAATTTTGCTCCTTTCATTCCATTGTGCCCTTTTTACCATTTTGCACACAATGACTTGCGCGCTATGAATTGCGCACACTGGCTTGTGCACACTAGCTTGCGCACACTGGATCGCACGAGCCTATAAATACAAGTCAGTACTTGCTTTCTTCACTTGGCTTCACTTCCCACTTGTCCAAGTCTTTTTGACCTCTCTACGCACAAAACAGGTAGTGCACAATGTCTTTTTACACACAATACTTTCTTGCGCATAGTGACTTCTTGCGCACAATGGATTCTGTACACAATGGCTTCTTACACAGAATAACCCTGCACACAATGGATTCTGCGCATAGTGCAGACTTATACATAATTGGAACTTGCTTTCTTCCTGCACGTAGCATGATTTGCTCTACTCTTTCAACTTCTAGAACTTTAGAATTCTTATGCATTCTTATGCATACTTCGAACTTCTTTCCCTAATTTTAATTTACTCACTGACTTTTATGTATTTGCAAATTCCACAGATCTTCGATGGCTAGCTCTAAAAGACCTCATGCTTCTTCAAATACTGCTGGACTCTCAGACTCTCAACCAATTGAGACTCACAATCAGAAAATACCCAGATCTGCCGAAGGCTATTCTTCCATCTTTAAGGAACCCGCTCCTTCAATCATCAATTTCATTGACCGCATCCAACATTTGTCCGACCACATTCGCATGACCATCCTGATGAGAGAGATAGAGGGACCTCCCACCGAAGGCCAAGAGTCTGATCGGGACAATTGGCTAAAATCCATTACCAATCTTCGAACAGACGACACCTGTCTGGCCCCTGCCAAATCTTCCCCCTCTCCAGCGATTTCAAAGAAAGCAAGGGAAACGAATAAAGATGAAGCCTTTCAAGAGAAAATCCAGGAGCATAATAAGAGACGCTTCTAAAACGCCTGAGATACAATCAAGTCTAATGCTGACACCATCAAGTTCCGCAATCCCTATAAAGATGAGACTATCACCATTCCCTTGCATCTCCAGCATCATCTGTTAATACTCCAAAGTGAACCGACCGACTATATGACACAAAACTGACTCTTGTATGTGTCAAACTAGGTCATCAAAGAGCCAAAAATCCTCGAGGGTTATCTCATGGAGAAATGCCTAATCCAGAAGACCGGGCAGATTCATACATGCGCTTCCTTACACCATGTTACAACCCTCATGCCCTATACCCCACTCATTACTTTCGAGACAATTCAACAATGTTTTCGTGATCATGACTCCCTGTGGGGTAAAGATGAATTTATAACATGAGGTCTTTGGACTGATCATTCATACTATAGTGTATGGGCGAAGGTGATCCTGAAGAAGTATAAAGATGTTCTCATTGCAGCAAAGATATATTATGCTATACAAGCTACTTCAGAGTTCTTTCACAAGGACACCATGATTTACATGGGCTTTTTGAAGTATTGGTCTTTTACTACAAATTCTTTTTACCTCCCGGTTGGTGAAGTAAATATCACTCTGTGGGATCTACATAGGATGACAGGTTTGCCTATCTCCGGATCCTTTCTGGTCGAGTTCATTTCTACGAACAAGGAATTTGCTTACATTGCCTCCAATAGGGTGCCCAAGATTTCAGCATCTACCATTAAACTCTTCCACGAAATGTCTTGCTTTCTTGATGTTCACAAGATATCCCCTCTTCAATGGCTCATGCATTTATCATGATACCTACTGTAAACATTTCAACATTCCTTTTCTCTTTCAGATAAAATTTTTCACACATGTATATAATCCTTATTTTACTTTTTTCGTCCCTTAGGTCCCTTGGCAGTCATTGCGCTGAATTAGAAGCAACTCACAAAAAGATAAAGGGCCCAACCAAATTCACCATTGAGACCAAGTTAGCTGCTTTCTTGGCTTATTGGTTAAGCTTGGTCGTCCTTCCTAGTTCGAAAAGCTTAGATTCTATTCGACCAACCTTATTTATAGAAGCGGGAGCGATGACGGAAGGCAGGAAAAAAACTCTCTGTCTCCCCCTGTGTTATATTCGTGATATAGAGCTTTTGGACATGTTATGGCACATTGCTCAAGCCCAGCAATTGGAGCCTCATCTTCTTTCACCCCATGGCACAATTTCTCTGGCTAGCTCGGCGTTTACTTCCCTTGGACTTATAGTGACCCGAAGAAGGCCTATGTCCATCTCGAACATCTGCCCTTATGGAATTTCCTTAAACGAAAGATGATAAAGAAGGGGTACGACTGGATAGTGGATAAGATTGAAAATATGAAATCTATTGATTTCTTTCTGTTCTATTTAGATTACCAAGCTGAAGATAGGGAGGTCAAAGACAACAACAATTTGGAACCTATTGAGAGAACCTTCTTTCTTTGTATCCGCTCCTACAGCTTACCCATGCGAGAAGGGATAGAGTTTTGGAGAGAGCTGTACTATTTGAGTAGATTTGCCAAACAATTTGGCTATGACTAAGCCATACCTTAAATAGGAGAGGAACTCACACGGATAATGAGAAGTTACGGAGCCGGCCCCTATAATTGGGCACTGATATGGAAGCAACTCTTGACGAGAAATTTCAGCTCTCGTTTCCTTCTCCCAAGGTATAATCATCGAGTAATAGCCTCATACTCCTGGATGCGATGGTGGATGCATCAGTACTACTTGGTGCGCAACTGCTTTCCCGTGGATCATCCTATTTGGGTTCCTTCACGTTTGAGAAACTACAGACCGGAACAAGGAATTGGATATTTTATGGAGAAAGATCATGTTGCTATTCTGGGGCAACTTTGCTGAAAAATTTCTACAGAAGAACCAATTAGAGAAATAAAGTTGCCGAATATTCTGGAAGGATGGATTGCTTTTGGCTCTTCTTTGGACTTAATAAGATGAGGAGAAAGACCATCTACTCTTCGTGATGAATTTGAAACTCTTAGTGGTATTTTGCCTTCCACTACTCCTGAAGGAGGAGACTAGCCTGAACATCCTGCTCCTGTCACCTCTCCTGCTATAGAGCTTGTCACAACTATGACTTCTCTCACCATTGACCATACAGCCACCACGGTCATCTCTGCCATGGGTGATGCAATAGCCACAGTCCCTCCTATTATAGGTCATGCTACAGTTGTAGCTCCCCCTGCTGCAAATTGGGTCACTATTACTACATCTCCCATGACTCGTTTGTGTGCCAAGTCATTATCTCCTGAAGTTCTGGCACAACAGGCCCCTTCTCCTGTTCGAAGCGCTCGTCAAACCATGTCGGAAGAAGATAGTTCGTCAGAATACTGGGCTACCACTCCAAGCAATGACCGACGAAGGAGACATCTTGTTGAATCAAGAAACTGAGGCTGAAGTAGATATTGAAGAAGAGGATGAGGCTAGGGCCAAATCTCCTCCTCTTGACACCCAGATCAGTTGTCCTGATATCCCTCTTCCGATCACGATGACCTCCTTAAAAGAAGAGCAACTTGATTATGGAGAGTCTGGTTATTCTCTTGGCGCAAATATCTTTCTTTTTTTTGATGCCTCCTATTCTCCATGTATCGTGGAAGCCGTTGATGTAATTGCTTGCGAAACATCGACACTAAGGGAAGCAGAAGCCCAATCATCAAAGATTCAAATAGGGATGGAAAATATGCTTCTTCCTCAAAGCACAAAAGAGATTTTTTTCGATGATCATTGCAACATCTGATGCGCCCATTCATGCTGATAAATCTCCTATTGTGCACCCTCATCCTATCCAACCAGTACCTCGGAGTTTGGAATTCTTCTCCGACCCAGTTAACGTTCCGACTCCGACAACTCTCAACTCAAGTACCAGCGGGCTCAAGAGCTTTCTTTCAACGTTGGCATGGCTACAGATGCACCCAGATCTGCAGCACCAGGAACCTGTTCTATTCAGGCTACTTCTGCAGTTGCCCCCAGATGAGTATGTACTTCTTTTCTTCTTCTTGTTTTCTTTACATCGTTATTTATATATATATATATATATATATATGTGTGTGTGTGTGTGTGTGTGTGTGTATCTTCTTTCTTTAATTTATAATACTTCTTGTGTTTCTAGCTTTGGTCGTACCAACTCCAAGCGGATCTGAAGGCTCTAACTTAGTAGCTATAGTTTTTGATAGACTTTCGTTGGAGAAGGTGTCACCTCTCATGCTGGGATTGTTTAAGAATGCAATCTCTGTCATCATAAGTGTTTTTAAAGATCCAGCCCAATGGCCTTTTTTGACAGTGTTTTAGCCGTTCTCGACCACTCAGCTCATCTAGTGCACGTCAATGTCTAATCCCTTCATGATTCCTTATCACAGTTTTATGACTCCACAAAAAATTTGGAGGCAGCACGAAGTGTAGTCATTGCCCCAGAAATTCTGAACCATAAAAAAGAGCTAGCGCTGCTCAAGGAGAAACTTTCTCGTTCAGACGACATTCTCTCTAATTGTGGTATTGTTAGTCAATCTCTTCACGAGACGTTGAAAGCTTCTGATAGAAATAAAGCAATCATTGATGATCAAATCACCTTTCTCAAGAGAGAGATTATGCTACTCAAGGGTCAAAAAGAAGCAAAGGAGTTGAATATTCATCAAATCAGGGAGGAGCTTGAAATAAATACTCAAGTTGCCGATAGGGAAGCTGCTGCTTTTTTAGAATCAGAATTGGCCCGTGTTCCTGATCAAGCTAAGATTATTCTTGAGGCTGAACACACGACTGCTACGGCACAAATTCAGCTAAAAGAGGCATTATGTAGAAGTATTAAACATATATGAGGATCTATAAGAATTGCACTTTCATATAGGTTTCTTCATTTCTCTTTGTGATGTATAAATAGATAAGTGGTGTTTTATTCCAAGCCAGTATATTCTTGATAATACAATCATTGATTTTGAAATACATGTTGATGTAATACTTTCATACTCAGGCTTCATTATATCTACCATTTATATTCATGAATCATAAAGCGATCCTATGTGATGTTCATTTCAATGGGCGGAACTATTTTATTTTAAAGTTAGTAGAGTTAGTTTTGCACACAGTTTAAGCTCTTGAGTAGTGGAGCAATCACAGTTTTTTAGACTCATGAGTAGTTGGAGTCAGGTCTTACGCGAATGGTCTCTCTAACTCTCTTGAGTTCTTTGGACTTATTGCAGTCGAGGAGTTCACAAACCGCGGTCCATGAGAGGGTCCCAGTGAAGCTACCGGAGCCGTGAACTGAATGAGATTTATGCGCAAGGTTGGCCACAGTAACTCTCTAAAGTTCATGGGGCACACAAGGCTACCATTGGTACCAAATCTAGGGCCGTCAGTCCATCAATGAGGAGGTGTTTTTATTGAGACCCTGTCCTCATGAGTTAATACTAAAATCAAGCCAAGGATCTGGGGGGTCTTATTCTATTCTCCATTTTTCTTCGTTTGTAAGTTTGGACCCATTCACAGGAGGATATTTTCATCCTCGTATATGATGCTGTAGGAGAGCTTATAGACGACATTGTTCTCACGCGTGGCTGGCCGTTGAGGACTTATGGCCGTTTGAGGCTTTTAGTCATTGGCTCTACCCGCTGCCCGCATGGGTATGCACATGATGTGGCCTATACTGGCTTTTTAGGGCCGTTGGCTCCACACTGCTATCCCGGATAATATATAGGTCTTTTGTGTAGTTGGCTGTATATGGCTTGGCTAGGCTGCCTTAAATGATGGACCACCATTGCTGTCATAAGAATCTATATGCGCTTGACCATATATGTCATTCTACTGCCATGAATGGTGAATCAATAATTGATATATCGCTGTTGCTTGCTATTGCCCATAATAATCTAATAATGTCTGTCTTTATATTCAATCAGCTTGGTGATAATAACAATTTTGATAGGTGACTCATAATGACAGTGATGGCTGCAACTTCAGCAATAGTCGTTGATGTGTACTCTTGATATGCTTGAGAATTCGCCTTTTATTCATCATTTGTGGAAAAAGAATACAAGGCTCTGCCTTTAAAGGCTATTTCACCATTTCATCTGTGATTGCCCCCTTTTGATGTAAAAGCATTATTCTGATAATCTTCTAGATCAAACTCTTTCCTGCTGTTAGGGACGATATTTCTTAATGAAGCAAGCATTGATCGGTATGCTAATGCTCGTTCGTCTTGATCTGTTACTCTATATGCCCCATTAGAATAGACTTTAGTTATGAAGTACGGCCCATCCCATTTAGGGTCGAACTTGCCCCCTGTCCTTCGGGTGACCACTACCGGTCTTTTCAACATTAGAATCAGATCCCTTTTCTTGAAGGATCGGTGCTTAACTTTTTTATCAAAGGCGGTGAAAATCCTAGCCTGATATAACTGAATTGCTGCTGAGCTGCCAGTCTTTTTTCATCAAGCAGGTTCAATTCTGTCAATCTTATTCTCGCGTTCTCATCATCTGTCATTGATTGGTGCACTGCTATTCTAAGTGAGACGACTTGCATTTCGATTGGCACAACGACCTCTACACCATAAACCAACGAGTACGGGGTAGCTTGTGTCGCTGTCCGATGGGTGGTCCTGTAGGCCCATAAAGCTACTTTGTAATTTCTCATCTCAATCACGCTTATTCCCGGTCACTATTTTCTTTAATATTTTGACAATCATTTTATTGAACGCCTCTGCTAACCCATTTGCTGGTGGATAGTAGGGTGTTGAAAATGAATGGTGAACTGAACTTGAGACATAGCTTCTTCATGCCCTTATTCTTGAAAGGAGTGCCATTGTTTGTGATAATTTTCCTCGGGATACCATGACGATAGAATATTACGTGCCGAATGAAATTGCAACATCTTTTTCTTTAACATTCCGCAGCGTAATTTCCTCTGTCCATTTAGAGAAAAATCCGTTACTGCCAATATATACTATTTTCCTCTGGATGACAGTGGATTCATGGGGCTAATGACATCGAGTCCCCACGTAGCAAAAGGCCAGGAAGTAGCCGACTAATGAAGGTCTTCAGGGTGTAAATGTCTAATATCTCCGTGGATCTGACATTCGTGACATCACTTTGCATAGTCTATAACATCTTTAAACATTGTTGGCTAGTAATATCTCATCTAGTGCATTCGGTGGAATAAATTTCGCCTAGCCTGATGCGCCCTACACTCCTCGGAATGTGCTTCTCGTAGCACTTGACCTACTTCCTCTTTACTTAGGCATCGCAGTAGTATTTCGTTATAAGATCTTCTGTATAACACCTCGTTACACATAATGAATCTTTTCGATCTCTACTTAATCTGCGGCTTCATCTCTGGATCTTCTAGCAGGATATCGTACTTGAGATAATCGACAAAAGGCTGACGCCAATCGTCTGTTATCACCTCTAAACATGATATAGGGAATGCTTCCGTGCTTCCACTGATGATTTCTGCTGAAGGCAAAAATCTCATTTCTTTAATTGTCACTTGTAGGCGCTTCGATCTGGGCAAGATAGCGCTGCTGTTAAACTAGCCAAAGCATCTGCTTTCGCATTCTCGTGTTGTGGTACATACTTGATTTCAACATACAGGAATTGTTCTAACAAACGCTGTGCCTTTCGACAGTATGGCAGAAGTTCTTGTTTCCTTGTTTCAAACTCGATTGTTAACTGATTTATGACCAACTTGGAATCCCCATAAATTCGCAATGTCTTTATTTTCAGCTTGCTGGCTATTTCCATTTCAATGATAAGGGCATTATATTCGGCTTCGTTATTTGTGCATGTAGTGCCCAACGCGAAGGAGTAAGGCAACAAATTGCCTTGGGGGGGTGATAAATATCACTCTAGCACCTACCCCTGTTGCTCGTGCTGCACCGTCGAAGAACATTTGCCACGAATTCAGTGATTCAGTCATCATGACTTGCTCGTCAGGAAACTCATCAAAAATGGATTCACTGCCTGTTGCAGGATGGGCTGTCAGAAAATCTGTCACTGCCTACCCTTTTACTGCTTTTGCTGACTCGTACGTAATCGCATATTCTGATAATAGTAACATCCACTTCTCTAGTCTTCCTGACAACATCGGCCTTGTCATTAGAAACTTGATGGGGTTTGCTTTAGATATCAAGGTTATATCATGAGATAGATAATAATGTCTTAGCTTCTGGACCGCGAATACCAATGCTAAGCATACTTTTTCAATTGGCGTATAATTGCATTCTGCACCTATTAAAGTTTGACTCAGATAATAGAATGCTGCTTCCTTCTCGCTTTCGTTTACCTGCGCCAACAAGGCTCCCAATGAATTTTCGGCTGCTAATATGTACAAGATAAGAGGTTTTCCTTTCATCGAGGCTGTTAACACTGAAGGCTATTTCAACAATTCTTTTATCGAATCAAAGGCGTTTTGGCAAGGCTTGTCTCATATGAATTCTGTTCCTTTCTTCATCAAATGAGAAAACGGCTGACATCTTCTTGCCAGGTTTGAGATAAAGCGGCGAATATATGCTAGTTTACCTTGCAACCTTTTCAGTTCTTTCAACATTTTCGGGGGCGGCATATCTTGAATAGCCTTAACTTTTTTTGGATCGATCTCGATGCCTTTATGTCTTACAATGAAACTAAGAAATTTTCGTGATGATACTCCGAATGCACATTTGGCTGGATTCATTTTTAACTGTTTCTTTCTGATTTGGCGAAAGACTGAAGCCAAATGCTCGTGGTGTTCCTCATGATGGTTTGACCTAACCACCAGATCGTCCACATAACAGTCAACATGCTTATGCATCATGTCTTGAAATATATTTTGCATCACCCTTTGGTATGTCGCATCTGCATTCTTGAGACCGAACGACATAACTTTATAACAATATATTCCTAAGGGAGTTCTGAAAGCTATTGCTTCCTTATCTTCAGGTGTCATCCTTATTTGATTGTAACCAGCGTAGCCATCTATGAAGGACATGACAACATATTGCGTGGTACTATCCACTAGCATTTCGGTGATCGGTAATGGAAAATCATTTGTTGGGCTTACTTCGTTTAAATCTTTGAAGTCGACCCAAACCTTGATCTACCCATTTTTCTTTTTTACTGGGACTATATTCGATATCCATTTGGGGTATTTGACTTCTCTGATGAATCTAACCTTTATTAGTTTTCTTATTTCTTCTTCTATCCTGGGGACTAGATCTGGATGGAACCGCCTTTGTGTTTGCTTGATCGGCCTTTTATCTTTAGATATATTAAACCGATGCATTGCCATTGATGGTTTTAGGCCTGACATATCCACATATGTCCAAGCGAAGACATCTTTGTTCTCTTTTAAAAGGTTAATATATAGACTAGCCTCTTCCTCTGGTAAACTGGCACTTATAAATGTGTTCCGTGGTTCTTTCTCTGTTCCCAAATTTATCTCTCTCAAACTGTCAATCGTCGGCTGCCCCCCGTCTTCTATCTACTTCGGAGCTGTCTCAGGCTTTCTGATCATTTCGGAGTTTGTTTCTTCTGTCTGGCTGACTGTTACCATATTTACTAGAGCTTCTGCCCTCAGTCCTCGAAACTTTTCTTGCTTTGTCTGAGTAACTCCGATCGGAATTTGAATTCCCTTTCCATAATTTAAGCCAACGGGTTTTTTGTAATCAAAGCCTATTTTCTTCATGATTTTTCGACTTGCCAGACTATATCTCTTAAGCTCTTCAGGTTTTAATTTTCCATTCCTCATATCATTGTCGATTGCTTCCTCTATCTTTTCTTCTGAGGGGGCGTAAAATTCAATTGGCTCTGGGTATTTCGCGCTGGGTTTAACATGAATTTTTTTTTGGGATGAGTGGAAATGGTTAACTCCTTTTAGTGTACGAGACCGGCACCGTGTAATTAGACTATAGGATTTCCAACTGCTCTAGTGACAATAATGTCAACGGTAGCTGTCCTGGTTGTCGCAAATGCTTTGACACAAAATAAAACTTCTTTTTCGCCTTTTCTGTTACGGATGATTCTGTTTCTTTTTGCCTCATTATTTCCATGCAAACATTTTTTGGAACCTTGTTCTCATCATTTCTCTTTTTTCCTCTACTGGCAAGTGCATTGTAGTAACTGGCGTCTGTAAAGAAGGCTTCAGCTTCTGTGTATAGTTTCGCATCAGCTAGCACTTTATGTTGCACCTCGTCTTTGCAGTATTTGAAGCATTGGTGTAAGGTGGAAGGTATGATGCCATACTGATGCATCCATGGCCTCCCCAGAAGGAGATTATATGTTATTATTGCATTTATAACGTGGCAAACAACATTTGTAGCTAACTCCACTATTTTCAGTGTTATCGTGATCTTACCAAGCGCATGTTGCCCATCTTGATTAAAGCCCTGCATCATCATTCCACTAGGGCGTAAGTTCGAGTGTCGATAGCCCAATTCATTCAACATTGTTAATGGTGACAGGTTCATGGCAGACCCATTATCGAGCATTATTCACTTTACTTTTTTACTGTGAATGTGGCCCTCTATCATCAATGGTCTATTATGTTCCCCATCAGAAACCAGGTCGTCATCGGAGAAGGAAATAACGAGCATATAATCTTCTCGCTTCTCATTCTCCATCTCGGTTAGCAACACTCCTCTTATATCTTCATCAGATAAAGCTTTAATTAGGCTCTGCAGAGAGTCTTTAGATAATTTCAGAGCATCATAAACACTCAATCGGGCTGGAATGCCTTTCAAATGGCTTATAATATCATAAGTCACTTTCTTTGTCTCCTTACTCTTTTTTTTCTCACCGGTGTTACTGCTGCTGGCGTGATTCTTAATTGTTCCTGTCTTTAATTTTTCACTTTTCGAATTTGGTGGGTTGGCCATCTTCTTCCCTGATTGCAGGGTAGTTAATGCAACTTTTTCTCCTATTTTCTGATTATCCGTCCTTATCCTTCCTTGATAGTCTTCGCGAATGGTGAGCACATTTGCCATCGCTCTCCTATCTCCTTCTTTTTCTTTTCTGATTATTATTTCCCCCTTGTTTATCATCCTTTGTATAATACACTTCAATGTATAACAATTATCTGTTGGATGCCCTACTATGCGGTGATAATGATAAAAGTCTCTTTCTTTCATTTTGGATGCCTCTTCGAGACTCTTTGACATGGCTAGTTCAATTGTTCTTGCTTTTAACAACTGATTTATCATAGGAAGTACGTCCTCCTTTTCAAATGCAAAACCCTCATGAGAATTTAACGATCGGAGTTTTTTTGTCGTAAAACCTTCCTCTGGGGCGATTCAACTCTTCTTTCCTTTCTAGCCTTTTACCCCTTGCTTCTCTCGTGTCCTAGCTTTTGTATACTCTCGCATCCCAGCTTCTCTTTTCGTGCTCAACCACGTTCGTGATCAACTTCTGGGGTCCTCTTCTAACCAGTTCACAATTGAACATCGGCATTTTTCGAGTCATCAGTTCTAAGGCATGCGCTTTTGTAGCCAAATCGCGAAAGGTCCCGATGTCGTCACTGGTGAGATCGAATGTCACTCCCATTTCCATATAATTTAGGCACATCTTCACCTGCTCTTTCTCTTCTGGCAATTGCTTGCAAGAAGGCCCCAATATCTTCCATCAATCTATAAAATTTTCCACTAGCTCTCCCTCTCTTTGTCGTACTGAAGCTAGTTCTGTGATATTGACATCTCGTTCTGATGAGAAGAAATTTGACATGAACGCGTCTTGCATTTGTTACCATGTCCTTATCGACCCAGGTGCTAAGCTAGAATACCATTTGAATGCTTTATTAGTCAGAGAAGACCCGAATAACCGAAGGCAATATTGGGGTACTGTGGAGAAATTCCCCATGTTGGTAATAAAATGCATCAGATGTTCTTCCGGTGATCCATCCCCATTGAACTTCTAGAAATCAGGATGTTTGGAATTGTTCGGGAATGGAACATCTTCGACTTCTTTCGATTATGACGTCTCATATCTAAATCTTCCTGTACCCTCGCATTCTTTTTTTGACCTTACTACTTCTTCGACAACTTATCGTACCTCTTCTTGTGTCACTACTCTCATCGTGGGGGCAGATCTGTGTGATTCAATCCTCGGTGGTTGTGACCCTTTGTGGTGCTGTTCTCGTTCATTTATGTTATCAGTCATTGGGGGTGTCGTCATCCAGGGTACATTATGTGCAAGAGTTCCTAAGGCCTCTCGGAGGTTTCTACATTCCTCCATTAATGCTTTCTATGCCTCTGTCATTTCACCTATGCGATCCTCTATAGTTAAGGAAGACCCTCGGTTTGTCCCAGCCATGTAAATAGTAACCTCTCCATTCCTTGATGAGGTGGTAGTTGAGGCCGAATGAGAGTGTATTGATGTTGTAGGGGTTGCCGAAAGAGGAGACTCGTATGACCTTCTCGTATTCCTGTGGTAGCCAGTTGATTGGGGGGATGTGGAGATTGGTGACGTGGATCTTGGTGAGCTCATCATAGAGCTTTGCCCTTTTGCTCTCTTGTCCACTGGGAGTTCTTAGTAGGCAGGGCAGGGAAATCTTGTATCGCTGAAGGAAAGATAGCTTGCCTAGGGTAGGTCGCCGGTGGAGCGAGTTTGGGATGTTTCTTAGCTATATTTCGTGTTATCGATCCCTTGACCCTTCTCAGTGGCGAACTCATTCCTGCAGCAGTGGTGTTCTAGGTCCTTGTCCTTCTGCAAGTAATAATGATCCAGTCATCTCTTTCTTCCCATGCTACTGGCGAAGTGGTTATGATTGCAACAGTCGCCTGTGATTTTGTACGCTTGACTAATGCTGCTCTTCTTTTGCGACATTCAGCTTGTTCATTGGCATATTCGACGATGAACCCTATCGCAGTGAAGTAGAAGACTGTCTTTTTCTGAATGATTGCCATTGATTGGTTGTAATATCTTCTCTCTCTTGAATTGCTCTTTTTATATTACAAAACGGCACAAGTTAGTATTTAAATGAAGTTATATTGTATTTTGGAGATGAAAGGGAGGATGTTCTCACTGAGAGTTGCCATTTTAGTGCCTTAAAGACGCCAAACAGTAGTGATTGTCCTCTACACAATTCTTAAGTTAATATCAAGTGAATATAATGGTCCCCAACAGAGTCGCCATTTTATTTCGAACGAGAAACAAATACATTCGATTTAGGGGTTAGGGGATTTTATTCACTTAATAATTAACAAAAGAAGGTGGAAGATGAAGAAGATAGCGACAACATTTATTCGTTCTGAATTCTTTTACATCATTTCTCTCCTTTGATTCCAAAATAGAATATTCGTAAAACCATAATACAAAACAAATGTGACATATATCTAGATCACTCCTTTGATCAAATTTGGAGATTTTTGTTGATATTTAACTACTGGAGAAATCACACATATGTCACTTTAATGGAGAAACATTATTGTGCGCTGTCAGCACTTCGCGTGGGAACATTGTGCACTAGAATACTATGCTGAAGGGCACTGTGCGTTGGCAAACACTGTGCGCTGGTGAGCACTGTGCGCTGTAGCTTGTTGTACGCTACAATCTATTATGCACTAACAGTGTTGTGCGTCGCATAGTACTTGTTCTGCACAATAGGTGCGAACTCTACCTCTTTCTCTCAAAGGTCTGCTCCTCTTCTTCCTCTCTTCTTGAACTTGGTGCTAATGACCCCTTTAGAGGAGTCACGGGGTATTTATAGCCTTCTCACACATGTGAATATGCCATGTATTCATCGTGCGGTATTCATTGTGCGCCGATCCCCTTTATGTGGACCCGAATGTGCAGCCTCCATTGTGCGGCCTCCACTATGCGGCTTCCACTGTGCGACTTCCACTGTGCAGACTCCACTGTGCGGCCTCCACTGTGCCATTTCCATTATGCGGACTCCACTGTGCAGACTTCACTGTGTGGACTCCACTGCACAGACTCCTCTATGTGGGTTGGCCTATTAACACACAATGCCTTTGCGCGCAACAAAGTTGTCTCTCTCTCTCTCTTATGCCTCAACATATGCTTATCTCATGCTGAATACCTTGAGAATGTATTGATGAAGTATGGGATGGACAATGCAAAGCCGGTTAGAGTTCCCCACACGGCTCATATTAAGCTTTCTTCTTAACAGTGTCTTAAAATTGATGAAAAGAAGCAGGAGATGTCTCGTGTGCCTTATTTGACACAATTGGTAGCTTAATGTATGTCATGGTCTGTACGAGATAGGATATTTCACATGTGGTGGGTATTGTTAGCAAATACATGTCTAACCCTGGAAAGCAATACTGAGAAGTAGTGAAATGGCTACTTCGATGCATTCGAGGTACATAGGAGTACGTCTTATCTTTTAAGAAATCAGGGGCCAAGTTAGTAGGCTATGTGAATTCAGATTACGCGGGTAGTGCGAACAATAGAAGGTCGACTTTCAGTTACTTGTTTGTGCTAGTGAGTGGAGTTATCAGTTGGATGTCGAAGCTTTCGTCTATGGTGGCTCTTTTCATAACCAAAGTTGAGTATATAAGTGACAAGGTACTCAAGGAAAGTGTTTGGTTGAGAGGGATGATAAATCAGTTGGAGCTTCAGCAGGAGGCCGTGTTGGTTAGTTGTGACAGTGAAAGCACGATCAATTTGGATAAAAATTTTGTTTATCACTTACGTACTAAAAATATTGATGTGTGTCACCATTTTATCCAACAGGTATTTGAGGAGGGAGGCATGGCTTTGAAGAAAATTCACATGAGCGTGAATCTAACTGACATGCTTATTAAGGTGGTTCCCATAGAGAAGTTCAAGTTCTATGCAACTTCTCTAGGTTGGCGAAGGCAAAAAAGTAAGACAGAGTGTGCACGAGAAGCGATGGTGGAGCGATGATGCAAGGCGAAATTAGAGATGAGGAAAAGAAGTTATGAAGAATGGTGATTGAAGACATGGTGGAGATTGTTATTGATGTGTTAAATCTATAAATCAACAGGTCTATCAATGCCATCAAGCAAGTACTCAATGCCATCAGAAAAATCCATGTTTAGTTGTTGGAATGTTTTGGTGTTTTCTCGATGCCATCGACACTCTGTCGATGCCATCGAAGGTTCCATCGAGCGCTCACACGGATTGTGTAAGTGCGGGATTTGTTTTGGATTTTGATTGTGATTCTTGTGTATGCTATATAGATGGGCGTAATCGGGATTTGGGGTATCTCAAAGCTTTCTAATTCGTTATAGGATTTCAAGGGCATAGCTTGCGTGATTGGAGGCTTGTTCGAATTGGGTAATCTCTATCGATCTCTTGTAATTTTCTTCTTTCATAGTGCATTACTGTCATTTCATGCCATGGTTTTTTCCCGCAAGGATTTTTCCACATTAAATTTAGTTTGTTTGTGATTGGACTCGGTTATACTATTGGAGTAATTTGCTTAATTCATCTCTGTGTACTTCCACTGTCCCCCAACAAGGATTCACTGTGATGTGATGTGGTTCCCATGGATGTTGGCCACATCATCTTAGGTAGGCCCTGGTTGTTTAATTTGGATGTTACAATATTTGGTCACTCGAATATTTGTACACTCATGTTTGATGGTAAGAAAATTAAAGTGAGCCCCCTACCACCCAAGAACGCCCTGGAAAAGGAGGCCACCAAAAAGGGTGATCTTGGTACTTTGAGGAGCTCCAAGCCTAAGTCTCTTCATACTATTAATGCAAAAGAGTTTGAAAAAGAGACTAGAGTGGATTTGGAGGTGTGTACCCTCATGGCTAGAGAGACTATGCCCCTATTAGTGTAGAGGTGCCTAGTAAGGTGATTTCAGAGGTAGATGAGTTTAGAGACATTTTTTTTCTGATAATCTCCCGGATGAGCTTCCACATATGAGGGACATCCAACATGCCATTGATTTTATTCCCAGGTCAACTCTCCTATACCTTCATCATTAGATAATGAACCCAATAGAGGATGCAGAACTCAAGAAGCAAATCAATGAGCTTATGCGAAAAGGGTTCATTCAAGAGAGGATGAGCCCATGTGTTATGTCCACCCTGACGCCCAAGCAGGATGGCATGTGGTACATGTGTGTGGATAGCATGGCCATTAACAAGATTACCATTTAGTGGCGATTTCTCATACTGTGTCTTGATGATATGTTAGACATGATGGCAATGGTACCATCTTTTCTAAAATAGACCTCAAGAGTGGGTATCACCAAATTCACATTTGCATAGGTGATGAATGGAAGATTGCCTTTAAGATAAATGATAGGTTGTACGAGTGGCTAGTCATGCCCTTTAGGCTGACTAATGCCCCGAGTACATTTATGTGGGTGATGACCTAGGTATTGAGAACCTTCATAGGGAAGTGTAATGCCTCGGATTTCGTAGCCCGAGTTTAACACTCAATTTCTGAAATCCCGAGTGTTAGCCTTTAAACATAGCCCGCATTTCACCATATAATTTTTTTCCTTAAAAGTGAGTAGTACAACGGAAGAAAGATAAATTACGCATAGAGAAAAAGTCCAAATATACATTCCAGATACACAAGATATACAACTGCCTGCCCGTAAGGCTTATACAAATCAATGTCTGAAGACTTACAAATATAGAAATTATAAAATCAATATAAATAAAATCTAAAATCTAAAGCTGCAAGATCATCCAGTTCCTCATGCTCCATATGAGCATCAACCTGCACATCATCTGTCTCCTACACCACTGAATATGATTTAATAGCATCAATGACTATCCTAGTGAGGTATACCCCTTAAGATTTACCAAAACAACACAATAGTTAAGCATAGTTTGTCAGGAAAAGTTTACAATAAACAATTCACAATAACCATCAATAGTTATAAGACAAAAATACATTACATTCATTAATTTCACAATAGTACTCTAGCTTAAATGTATGAATGCATGCACATGCACATGCTCACAAACCTGGGAATGCACATCCAGCTGGCAAAAAGGTCGTGCAATGAAAACTAACAACCCAAAAAAATACTATAGATATGCCCAAGGAGAACTAGCCACTAAAAAAAGATCATGCAATGAAAACACATAAGGTGAACAAGCCACCTGAAAAAATACTCTAAAGTACGCCCAACGAGAACTAGGCACCCAGAAAAGTCCATAAGAAAAGGACAACCTATAGTGGTTCGAATGCACGCAATGATAACTTGAAACCACGTGGTAAATTACTCTATGATATAACCCATAGTGACCTGAGAAACCCTATGTCTTATATCGATCACCAGGTAAAGTTTACATGCCATGAATGCATGATTAGACTAACTGTTTTTAGTCCGATTTACAAATAGTCATATTAAAGAAGCTCAAAGTCACTATGGGGGGCTCATCACCCAGCATATGCCGATAGTTAGAGCATAATATCCCATACCACTATGCCCAACTCATGAGACTTAAACAAATAGGATGTTAATGGTAACATTTACAATTAGTGGCCTATCATGATACTACAAGTAGAACTTACCATTGCAAGTTTATACAAAAGTAGTCTATCAAAGTCACATTGGTAAAAAAGTCCATTCAAGGACACGACAAAAATGGGTTAACCCAAAAGCTACATAGGCACAAATTATCAACGGGATGGTAAATCTACATCAAAATTCCATTTAATCCATAAATTCTATTTAATCCATTACACAAATGGCCATTAGTTCGAGGAACCTATAATTATACCTTCCAATAATCTCCAAGTGGTTAATCAAGTCACAATAAATTCAACATACATCATCAATAGAAAATATGCATGTAAAGTACTCATCTTAAACTAGCTAGAATAAAGAATTTCGAGATCCATAACATATTAGAATACTTGAATTTCAATCTAAACATTAATCATATATAAAGAATTATTCAAATAGAAGCTAGCATGGATCATTCATTCCATTGAATACTATACATTAAGCATGTAATAGTGATAAATGAACTAAAGTATCATAATGTTGGAAAGCTTGAAGGGTAATCCTCACTTTTAAATCGGGTAAAAGTAGATTCGACCCAAACCCAACTCGAACGAGAAACTAGTTGAAGAATTTACGACAAACATCAATTAACCACATCTAAATAAAGGGTTAAAAGCAAAATTTTATGAACTTGAATTAAATTTAAACTAAAACACTAATACCCAAGAGTTTAACACACCTTGATCTCTTAATCTAACTCGATTTGAATTCAAACTTGAACCAACTTGATCAACTTGTATAAAGAAGATCCTAAACATGCAAAATTGAAGATTCCCCATCTAAGTAGAACTTAATCAACTAAGATTAGTCTACATTTAATATGCTAATATATATATATATATATATATAAAATTTAACTTAGTAACACAAAAGAAACCCAATCAAACTCATTTGACTCAACAAGCTCCTACTCACCATCTTCATCTTCTGATGCTTTCTCTTTCCTTTTCTTTTTCTTCCTTCCTTTCTTCTTTGCTTCCACGACCAACAAGATTGCTGGAACAAGATCGAACCAGAACCCAATTGATTCAGTTCAAGATACCCGCTGTCTCACTCTCCCTCACTCTCTCGATCATTATCCCTTTTCTGGTGTGGTTTCTTTCTCTGTCTGGGAGGGAACTTTTGTAGTTAATCTAAACTAATCAAATACGTAGTCCAATAGAACTCGATGTTGAGTCAACTCTAAAAATAGCATCTGGTATTGATATGGCATGCAGTTTTTGTTGAAACGACCTGGTTTAAGGATGTTGTACTTGATGTGGCTTTTGGATTGATCTTTGATGATGAGATGTTGGTTGTGTAGCCTATCTGATGAACGTTTTGAATGCAAGATTGATGATCGGACTGAGATCAGTTGCTGGTGGAGCTTGATGAGGAAGAAGATGCTCTCTCATGGCGGATTTAAGGTGGTGTTGATTTGCTTCGAGATGATGTTTCTAGATGCTTCAGATCTAACTCATGAAACTTGTAGGAGTGAGAAAACGAAACTTCATTTTCGTTTACATGGTGGGTTTGAAGAGAAATTAACTCGGCCGATTTTCAAGCTCAACCACAAGAAACGGAGGAAAGACTTGGTTGTTGTTCAATCCTCTCAAATACAGAAAACCCTAACTCTCCCAGACCCGTTGGATGAAAAATGAATGGTTTGGATAAGATCTAGCCTTCAGTTTCTAAAAGCAGTTAGTGGAAAGAAGGTTTTTGGCATCGATTTTCTTCATGAAACCCTAATATGTGTGAACAACGAATGCATGATTGAGATTTGTCTAAATGGAGGGACTAGGATTGGAGGATGAATCCTCGTATTGATCTCAACAACTAGCTTGCAAAAGAGACGGAGACAGTTTCTGTTTTTGGAAATGGGTCACGCGTGCAAGGGTAACTTTGGGCTAATTTTCAGCGCACACACATACACCTGCATCAATGTGGACCTACCATATCTTAAAATTTAAGAGGTTTATAATCTGAGCGGTGGCACCGAGTACAAAGACCCCGGTCCCGAGTTCCCGTCTGTGAACCAAATGAAAATGCACATGTGACCTCGTTCAAATTCACATTCATTACACACAAAATAATCAGAGTCGCACATTTCAACGTAGCAAATCCAAAGTGAGGTAGAGATAATAAAAATCCATAAATATAAGGTTAACAGTCAAAGTACAATTCCAATAGTGGTGATCGCCCAAAATGGGAATTATACAAGCCACAAAGATAATACAATAAAATTAACACATGGAGCATGCCTGGTCAGGGACTCCAACATATACATGTGTAAAATTTAAATAAAAACAAAGTCTTCCAGTTTTGCCTAACACTCTTAAGATATCACAGCGAAAGTGTAAGTCGATCTAAACCTACCTGTTGGAGGCCTCGATAGCACCTTCATCAACAACGTTGCGTAGTTGGTATTTTCAAACACCGTCTGAAGTGGGAGCGAGTGAGTAACTAACTCAACGGTTCCATTAGTTCTAAATTACACATGTTATCGACTCAATCAGTACAGGTAATGATAAACAAGAAATCAAGCACTTCCTAAATACTCTTGTTAAATGTACGAATGAGGTTATGAAATGACGCATATGCCTCACAATCCAACACCCCATCTCAAGTGACTTCAACTTATATTTCACAAATGCCAACACTCCCTCATCACTTGACTCTAACGCCAAATCACAACCTATTCTAAGATATGTATGATTAGCCAAATGATTATTAATTCCAGTTTATAGAACATATTGAGGAAGCCAGGGTACCACTATTTTATTATGGTTTCAATCGGATCACAAGGCTTGGGGCAGCTGTAGTGGCTCCTCACCTATGTCCTTTGATTCTTTTTTAGGCTC
This sequence comes from Magnolia sinica, assembly GCF_029962835.1. Lineage (NCBI taxonomy): Eukaryota > Viridiplantae > Streptophyta > Magnoliopsida > Magnoliales > Magnoliaceae > Magnolia > Magnolia sinica. The sequence continues at coordinate 88,471,369 of NC_080576.1, read as the reverse complement.
ATCACCCAACCGACAACTCCCCAAACAATGAGGGAGTAACACTGGCCCGACCGATCACAAAGGACTTGTATGACATAGCTTAGACGCACATGGTTAGGCATCCCATCGACATGTGGAGGACACTCACAATTGATGTAAGAGTCGCTATCCAAACGTAATTGGGGGGCGGTCGCGACATCATTCCAGTTTGATGTAATAGGCTCATAGACTTCTTGATTGCTCATTGGTCACTACGGGAGGCTCGTCACCCCAATATAGGCCGATAGCTCAGACACGGTGTTTCATACCACCATGCCTGACCCATGGTCTGGTGGATCGTACCGCTAATGATTATAAGTAAACTCATTCAATGAGAATGTGGTATCTTTGATTCTAATTGTCGTTATCATACATGGTGAACACATGCTGTCATTTGACTCTTAGGCTAATTGTCGGCTTTGGGAACTCCGACTCAACCGGCGTTGGGTGCGAGCGGTCCATGTAGCCCAACTAATGTCGATTATCCAAGTTCGACCTGGGTCGACCGAACAAGTCTGGAGGGCAACCCTAACTTGGGCTAGAACCTTAGTTCGGGCAGTTAGCCAACTGACCCAACATCGTAGCAATCTTAAGTATCGCTACAAATTAAACATTACGTCACACAATCATAGCATAGGTTCCACTACACAATCACTTAGGCATTTTATCGAACATGTGAGTATCCATAGGGTAATACGTTTACTAAAGCATTAAATCAAACATGTGAGCATGCATAGAGCAGTACAATCACTTAAGCATTAAATTAAGCATGTGACCATCGACAAAGCAATACATTCTACCACTTAGACATTTCATCAAACATGTGAGCATCCATATAAACTAATAACATAGATTTTAGCTAAATCAAAATATGAACATATTAGTGTACATAAATTCATCTACAAACAACTAATCATTAACTAAGGCCCTTAAGGATCGATAAAAGATAACCTAGAGATAATGGTCCGCACCTTGTGATGATTCGCCCGATTCACGACACTCCTAGGGTTAGGGTTTCAGAGAAAATCGTTGAAAAAATTAAACAAGAATACAAGCTTGTGAGATTAGGGACAAACAACTATTGAAACCCTAAATCACAAGTGAGATTCAACACTTACCTTCAATCATTGCCGGCAAAGCTCCGACGATGAATCCAATTACAGCGAGGCGGCTATAAAGGGGATGAGAGGGTAGAGGTGCATCAATCCTCACACCCTAAGTTCTCTCTCTCTCTCTTTCTCTTTTTCTAGGGAAAAATCAGATGGGATAAGGAATGCCCCCAAAATCCTTATTTATAGCAATAGAATTGGTGCAAATGGCCCTAAGAGCTAGGTTTTTACTATACTAGCCCTACAGGAGGGGGTTTCCAACCTTTGGAGGCCACTACGAGGCATAGGGATCGACACCCACCGTAGGATAGTTGGCCCTAGTGATGATCTACGCATGGATATGATCGGCCCGCCATTTGGATGTGTCAATCGACATGTATGATCAGAAGTCAATTTGACGGTCATTGACCATCAATCGAGCCCGCGATTATACGGATTTGTGTAAGACATTACTTTATATTATTGTCGTAAATTTAGTAGTGATTTAATGGCCCGAAAGCTACAACTTGGGCAAAGACCGGACGTAGACAATTAACTTAAGTTCTTGATTAATCTCATGAATATTTACACATCTCATGCCCTAACCTTGTGAGTCCAAGTTGAGTGATTCGAGACGTGAACGCGGCTTGATGTCCTACGATGGACATCAAACTCACTAAGATGAACGTATTTCTATAGTCTCGGGTTTAGTGGCCCACTAACTAGCGGTTTAGAGCTTGATCAGAAAATCAGGACATATTTTGAATGAATTTGATAGAGAGATTTCTTATACACGGAAACTAAAGTTTGGATGAGCTAAGTTTACAACGCAGCCTATTCATAACTAGCAAAAATGATGATTCGGCTCTAATCACCCTAATCACGAACTCTAATTTAACTATATATACTAGAAACTACCCGAATTAATAAAATATACTAAAAATATAAAATTCTAATATAATCACATAGGATGATTCCTAACATAATTACAAGAAATACCTAAGAAGACACTAAATACAAAAACTCTAATATGAAAAGACATATGCGGTCCATCGGCAATATGAAGTTGCAAAAATTTTCAATTTCAACAGGTTTATTGCTTGTAATTTTTTAGTACTTTTACTTACTAGATTATTTTAGTAATTTTTATGGTATTTTAACATTAAATCTAATTTATCCCCACCAAATTTGATTACATTTTGAGTTCTAGAAAAATTCTAAAAACTTCAATAGTACCAGCTACTTGAAACTAACAAATTTCGGTACAGTTTCTAAAGCGTTCTAAAGTTAACCTTCTTTGAGTTTTGTCTTTTAAAAAAAAAAAAAAAAAAAACATAAAACTAGACTCATCAAGATTTAATCTGACTTTTGAATCATCTCAATCGGAGTTATAGAAAAATAGATACAAATTTCTATAGTCAATGCACTGAAATTGCTAAAATATGAACATGCAGAATATTGCTGAATAGGGGGTGACGGTGGCACCGTGGATGTAATGGTGGCACTATCGATTTCTATCCAGATTTTGACGGTGACACTATCAGGGTCTGTCCAAAAACTTTTTTTTTTTTTAATTTTTATTACGGTGGCATCGTCGGGGTCAATCAACACTATAAAATTCGGCCTTCTATTCTTTTGGGTGGTTTTGGTGGACTCTACATTACTCCTTTTGATCTTGAATACATGTGAATACGTGCACAGACATGCACTCAAATTGAGAAACCAAAGGTAACGCCCAAGGACGTCCAACTCCCAAGTTGGTAAAAATCTGAGACATTACAGAATCGGCTCAAGGTGGCCCACATTGGTCACAATGGTTTAGTTTTGGAGGCGCTGGAAACACATTTGCTTGCACGCTAGCCCACCTATGATAGACATCGTGTTTATGCACGGGCACACCATCATGTGAAAACTCTACGGTTCTATATAAAATTACCATCCGTACATGCTAGGCGGTTCTGATCATCAAGGAAACAGATGATGGTGGGCCGTGACTCATCGAGAATGGAAAAAGACCATTTCTGTCCAATAGTGTCACCTTCTTAGGTTTTATCGTGTCATATGAAGGCATGTTTGCGGATCCTCAGAAGGTTAGGGCTATAATCATTTGACCTGGGCCACACAATATTCATGAGGTGCATAGCTTCCATGTTTTAAAACGTCCAATGCCACTAATGTGGCTAAGATATTCTTTGGGGAGGTAGTTCGTCTGCATAATTTGCTGAAGACCATTGTGTCAGATAGAGATATGTGATTTATGAGTTATTTTTAAAAAACTCTATGGCACATGATGGGAACTAAGTTGTAGCGGCATACCATTCTCAAACTGATGGTTAGACAAAAGTTGTCAATCGAAACTTAGGGAATTTGTTACAATGTTTGGTGGGAGACCATATTAGGACTTGGGATGCAGTTTTACCCATAGTTGAGTTTGCATATAACAATTCAATCAATAAATCCACAGGAAGACTCCATTCAAGATAGTACTTGGTGTAAGCCTAGAATGGCTATAGATTTCATACCTATGTCTATCTCACGTAAGCCATTTGAGTCCGTAGATGCATTTGCACATCATATTCATGATTTGCATAATGAGATCAGGAAGTGCATTAATGCTAGTAATCAATATTATTAACTCTCTGCAAATTCACATCATAGGTTTAAGGAGTTTCAAGTGAGTGACTACGTCATGGTCCGCATTAGGCCTGAACGGTTCCCATAGGGAAGTGTGAGGAAATTGCATGTCCACAGCGTAGGTCCATATAAAATTTTGACAAGAGCGAGCCCTTATGCATATGTGGTAGATCTTTCATCTACCACAGGCATTAGTGCCACATTCAATGTGGAGGATCTTGTGCCTTGTGACGGACCCACACATCCATCTTATAACCCTCTTATAGACCTTTCTCTTACCCCACATGATGGTGTCCCTGACCTCGACCCTAGCCCATGGCTTTTGCTAGAACATGCTTCCCACCCTTCTCTTCCATCACTATTCGGACAGAAAGAAGAGATCAAGGATGTTCTGGACCACCAAGTGGTCTCTACTCGCCATGGAGGATATCACAAATACCTCATGGAATGGAAGGCCAAGCCGAAGTCAGACAACACTTGATTACAAAGGCAAAGTTCCAACACATTGATCCCAACCTCCTTGAGCACTACCACGGTTTTATTTTGCCAATGGCGAATTCTTCTTAGTTGGGGAGAGTTGAAGGAGACATTAGAGGACCTATTTGAGTATAACAGAGGCCGAGGCAGCCACCGACATTAGCACAACCCTCTTTGTGGATGGGAGATGAGTTCCAAATGGGGCCTATTGGACCACCTTGAAGACCCCACATGCATTGGACGTGCATCAAGAAGATCCCACATTAGAATGATGCATGCGGGCTGCTTATAAGATATTTTTAGTCATGTGTTTTTATTTTTGTGTTGATCCGACAGTTGGATCTTATTGAGCGGGCCATCAGGCCACCAAATCTTTTAGGTCTGGGCCCCTGGACCCTAATCTTGCTATATGTATATATATATATATATATATATATATATATATATATATATATATATATATAGGAAAAGGTACTCTGCGCTCGACCTCAAGAGTCCGTCCCATGAGGTCTAGCTGTGTGGGCCCCACCGTGATGCGTTTCGAACATCTACCCCATCAGTCAGATGCACCATTCCATCATGGGCCTAGGTCTCAAAATTCAAGTCAATCTGTGACTTTTGTGGGCCACACCACATACAAAAGTGGAGAGGGGCCGTGCACCATTAAAACATTCATAACCATTTTTTGGGCCCACCGAGATGTGGTTTGCAAATCCAGCCCATCCATTATGTGTGTCCCACTTGGATGAGGGTTCAGACCAAGTTTCAGACGCATGCAAATTTCAGGTGGGCCCCACCAAGTGCTTTTATATGTTTTAACGGTGTCTTCATATGATTTTAGATGGTATGGCCCACCTGAGTTCTGTATATGGCTGATTTTTGGGATATCCCATAATTTAAAGGGGACCCATCATATGCATGGTGTTGATGGTCGACACACATCACGGTGGGGCCCACACAGCTCGACCTCACGGGAGCTTATCGTGAGGTCGAGCACATAGTAACTTTTCCCTATATATATATATATATATATATATATATATATATATATATATATATATATATATATATATATATATATATATATATATAAGCAAGATGGGAGAATGCCCAATCGAAATGGGGTTTTGAGTAAAAAAAACAAAAACAAAAACAAAAGACTTATCTCTCTTGAAAAAAGTCATTCTTCATCTTCCTTTTGTGTTTGTGAGTAAATCCTTCATTCTAATCAGATTATGGAAGGGCAAGAAGATTGCTTGGTGGACTCCTCCAAAGTTCTCTTCATCTTTCTCTTCTCCAATAAGGTACATCACTCTCTTCATTTTTCCTCTTCCTTTTTCTACAACTCCTCTAAAACCAAAACCATTTCATCCTGCATCCATTTTTTTGAACCTTTCCCCATCAAACATATCAAAACCTAACCATCCATCAAATCCACACACACGTCCGTACATGTGTCTGTATGGACCAGCCTTGTGGACAGCCCCCCTCCTTTTTAACATCTTCTTTCTCCTTACATAATCCTTTAAACCTTTTTGTTAACCCACACATCAATCTTAAACCTAAAACCATAATCTCCAATTTTCTAAAACCCTAAATTCCTAAATCCTCGAGTCCTTAATTCCCAAAATCCCTAAACCTCAGATTCTCAATTCCAAAAACTCCCTTTAAAAAAAAAAAAAAATCTGATTTTCAAACAAACCCTTCGAAATTTGATTTTTATAATGCCATTGTTTCTTCATATGAATGTTGCCCTACCTATGTTAGAATGAAAGTCCTAACTTCCAAGTAGGCCACTCTTGTGATATTTTATACTTTCATGTATTGTTCATGTGATAGCCTAGGTCCATTGAGTGGTTAATCTGAATTTTCATAACTTACCATGTGGATGTATTTAATTTTACTAGTTGAACGCTTAAACCTACACGTAGTTTGATCTAAGATCATTCAACCTTACATCACAACCAGTTCTAGAATACATGCAAAAGACATCCCAACAAATTTCCAAAGACAATTTCACCAAGAAAATATGAACACCATTCTTCAAATTCAGACATTAAAAAAACAAAGAAAAAAAAGAAAGAAGAGGAAGCAGGAGAAAAACAAAAAACAAAAAAATAAAAACAAAAAGAGGAAGCAGAAAGGAAGAAAAATGAAATATGCCATACACTACACAGATTGACAAAATCTCATGAATGTAATGCCCTTCCAGTTCAAACCATCTTCCATCGGGCCTTCAACCTCTCATCAGTCAGGAGACAATAATAGAAAAGAAGAGGGTGCAGTACTGTCAGCTCCTTCCATTCATCTTTTCCATCAGAGAAGAAGCTTGAAGAGGTCTTAACCCATCTTCTGAAAGATGCCAGAGAAATTCGGTATCTTGTCAACATGCTTCAGTGCGCACTCAGCAATCTGCCGAGTCTGATAATCTCCATGCCGAAATGCATCGACCAGTTGCGTGGCCACATTCTGATCACCCGATATATCATATGCAATTTCTTCATTCCTTAGAATCCTCTCAACCGCCCACACTGCTCGCTGCCGGAGGACCACTGTCCGGTTCTCGAGCAAGACATCCAATATTGGCTTGATCCCATCTGCCTCGCACAATACCATCACCCCCTGCTCAATGTCGACCCCATCGTCCAACAATGTGCACAACGCAGCCAGTGCTGCCTCAACCACCTTCTCATTTGTGTGGTCCAAACATGCCACCAGCCTTCCCACTGCTCTCCCTTCCAAAAGACAGAAAGACTCTTTCAACGAACAGATCCCATGGTGAACCCGGCACAGACCAGTGATCACTGGCTGCTGGCTAAAACATGGGAAGATGGAGCCACAAAAGCCTGGATCAGGCACCTCTGGCAGATTTGTTAGGTGTTTTGACTCTTGAGAGAGGTTCTCCAAAGCATTGGCAGACACTTTCTGTACCTTGTCAAGCCCAGTTGCCTGAAGCAGATCAGTGAACAGTGCAGCAAGGCTGTGCTCACGGGCAAGTCTCACCATGTCTTGCTCATCAGCCAAAACAAACGTGATCCTCGCCAGAACTTGGACAAGCCCTTCTAAATATGGGGTAACGTAGCGGTTTCCACGGGTCTCACCTTGCCGAATCCTGACCACCCTGGAGATTATCAATTCAAAGGCACCTTCATCTAGCAGTCGCCGTGTGAAGCCTGAGTCCCTCTCTGGAAGGTCGGCTAACAGGCCAACAGCAGCGGCTTGCTCTTCTGTGATACCATTGTCTTCCGAGATTACTCTGATAAGGCTGCCAAGCTGGCCAGCTGTGCCACGTAATGCGTCTGCCAGTTCTTGGCCCATGTAAGGAGAGAGGTTATGGAGAAGTTTTATGGAAGCCACACGCAGATCCCTCTGCGTGGCTTCAATGAACTGAATCAAACTGATTGTAGCACCAGAGCTTTTAATGGCAGAAACCACATTGAGAACAGTTTTTGAAGAACTTGTGAGCCCAACAAGGACCTGAAGCAGCTTGCACTCAATGTTAGGACCAGTGTTGCTGATCAGATGGAGTAGGTTGTGGATTATGTCTTCTGATACCAGAGTTTGGTTGTTGGGACCAATGGGAATGGATTCAAAGTCACTGCCTGAGTTCACAACATTGGCAAGAACAGTTGCGGAGACCTCTTTCAGTCTCATGGGAAGCTGGTTGACTCCAACAGTGAAGAGATCCTTGACAAGTGGAGGAAGGATCCCAGCATCTATTAATATCTTGGCACTTGCCTCAAAAGATGATATCTGGTTCAGAGCCTTGAGGGCTGCTTCTCTTGCTTGCATGTTGCCACTTCTCATGACATCGACCAATGAAGAACCCACCGTATTGGCCACAAAGACCTTCACGTCATTGCTTAAAACCATCTCGCCAAGGTATGTGGCCATAGCCAATTTGGTTTCAGGTGAACCTGCATTGACCCCAGGCAAATGGTGAGACAAATAGCTTGTGAACTATGTGATCAGACAGTGCAAGTTCCAACATGACTGTGGAAAAACCCAACATGCCTAGACATATGATGATGTCTAAAGATAGTCCTTTCACTAAATATAATATGTTCTAAGAGGTATCTAGATAAGAGCATTGTCAAGCTTGTACGCTTGGCTTGCGCAATAAAGCTCACATACATGCCATAAATGTGCCAGCATTACACATAGGTGGGAAATCCAATCCATCCATCAGGTTGGTCCAACATTCTACATGTTTTTCCAAAAATAAATCTGGTCCACTCAGCATATGGGCTCCAATATTGGGAACAGGTGGATGGATTAGAAAACTTCAGCCTAGTTTTTCATAGCTGTAAATTTGTTTTGCAAACAGTGGATCAACCATATTCTCAGGCTGGGGCATCAATATAGTGGCGCCCTTCTGACGGATGGATTGGATCTTGGACCTATCTGCTGGCACATTTGTGGTGTGTACATGAGCTTTATTGCAAGCACATGTGCGCTTAGCAAAGCTCTAGATCAGTGATTGCAATATCAATAGCATTGGCTGATACTATTGAAATCGCACAGTGCTGATATGAAAATGGGCTGTAAGTGGGAAACTTCCCAGTATCAGTTGATATATTGCAATATATCAACAATATATCGATACGTTGCAAGATTCTAAAAATATCGCTATTGTAAGTTCCCTGAAATCGTCGATACGCATCACATGTATCGTTATGTATCGATAATATCGCACTTGCATCAGTCCCCTTCTAAGAAATTTAGGTAACTTGACAAAATCCATAAAATTGATTTTCTCTGAAGTTTTTTGCTGGAGTTACGTAAGGGGATTTTGACCAATCATTTTCACTTGTTTGGAGAGAAAAGGGAATTTGGGTGTGAAAATTGAAATCAGAGAGCGTGTGGTCCCAAAGGCCCAATCGGTGAGTTTTTGCTATTTTAAACTATTTTCTTCTGTTTAAATTGCTTAGAGTTTGTAGAATGAAGTTATTAATCCATGATTTTTCATGTTTTATAAGCTCAATCATGGATTTAGACCTCTGATTTTCGAATTTGGGGAAATTTTGAAATTTCTCTGATATCACCCATTTAACTTACATTTATGAGGGTGGAAAAATCATGTGAGAGTGCTTGGAGGCTGATATACAGATTGACAGGACTTTTTGGAATTTTAAATGAAATTATTTTTTAATTAAAATGTCAATAAATACATAAAAAATGTTTCTTTTGAAAAAAAAATAAATTGACCAAATGCTAATTTATGTCTTATATATTATTTATGAGTGTCTGTTGATCTTAACAACATCCACACTTATTTATTTTCAAAAATAAATTTATTTATTTTTTAAATTATAGAAATAATTTAATATTATATTTTTAAATAAATGCACTGTACCTTGTAGAACAAATTTGGCTTATGAATGTATTGCTAGTGTTTTCATGTGTTTTATGATTTAAAAATTATATGAACTCATTTTCAATATAGTTGCATCACTTCTGTCAAATAGTGCGTAGTTTAGGACCCTACACACACACACACACACACACACACACACACACACACACACTTATCACATGAACTTATTTTCGTGATCTTTTGAGTTCTAAGTGTGTATTAATGTCTTCTTTAACATTCCCTGAAGTTTCATTGAAAAATTTGACAAATTTCTTAATGTTTTCTTAGTTTCCCAAAAAGAGCAATACATTATGTGATATATTCGATATTCCCCATGCGATACCTGATATGTTTCCTATCACAAAGGTGCGATACATGCATTGATACATATACTGAAAACACTGTTCTAGATAGAAGTATATTAAAACATCATATATAATACTCAAAGAACAAGAAAATAGAAACTATCATTTTATAGTAAAAGTTGTACTAACATGCCTTCACACTTGAATGGTATGGCATAATGGCAAATTTTTAAATAACTTATTGTCACTGTTCAAGAATTTAAGGAAGATCATTGGGGTTTTCAAGAAAACAATGGGTGAATGTTATGTAATAACAGTAGTACTAGTAACGTGAATGCTCACCTGCACACCGAGAACTCATGAGAACTTTTTGAGAACTCATCTCCGGTCAATCGGAACAGTCCACGTAATGTAGCACCCCTGAAAACCCTCAGGGCCCAACTTTTACCCTGATCCAAAACTTTGGGGGGCCATGGCAAAAGGAAACAGTTTCCTCCCTTGATTTGCCTCTCTTTGCTATAGCCCACCAGAGTTTTGGATCAGGGTGAAAGTTAGGCCCTAGAGGTTTCTGGGGGTGCTACATCACGTGGACCGTTCAGATTTTGGGCCCATGACACGTGTGCGCAGGTGAGCATGCCTCATACTAGTAATAGCATTAGAAATGGAAAGAGAAACAAATAACAAGGGGAATATTGCACAAGTTTAGCAGATCTCCACAATATCAACCAGACCAATTAACCCCATATTTAACAGTTTAAATAGAACATAGACCCAGTTAATTCAACACGCTCATGCTTACAGCATTTAAATAAAATTTTGTATACATATACTACCTACTCAAAGAGACGAAGGTAAAATTGGGACTTTTAAGACAAATATTTCAAGAAAAGATATGAGGAAGGAAGCACCTTCAAGGAGGAGCGAAAGAAGAGGTTGCAGTCTACCATTTTCAGCCATTTGCCGGACATTTTTCTCACATTTTTCCAGATTTTCAAGCGTCATATCAGCTTTCTCAACAGTCAAGATGTTCTCTGATTTGCTGCTTGTCATTCCCACTAGTATTAGAATTGCCCCATTGACCCCACCGATCTTCTCACACAACGATTCAGATTTTGAAAGCTCGTACAACAAGGACACAGCCTCTTCTCTCTCCTGGGAAAGCTCATGAGACAAGAATTTAACAATTGTACGTACAGTGTCCCCTTGGGCTATCTCTTCCTGCAAATTGAGGAAAAGGTCAAGAAAAATCACAAGTCTGTATCCATGTAAGAAGAATGCTCTACCAGGATGCACAAGATATGAACCAAAACATCTATATTATACACATGGCACTTGTGTATGGCGGCCAACATTGATTTGGTGGGCCACCACACAGATAGGCCATATCCCAAAACCACAATGATCAGACTGTAAGCAATCTGAAAGAGTAGCAAGAGAAAAGGGATGGCTAACTGAAAAAGAAAAAGAAAAAAAGCAAGGGGTCCACATGTAATGGGCAGACCTTGCAGCAATTAAATGGTCAGAATTGTTCAATCACCATGGTTTTCAGCCCACAGCTCACCCACACAGTTGCTGCCACCAGATTAGTGGTCCCAATAAAACCAAACTTGTTTACCATGTGTGTAGTGGGGATGTCATATAGATCAATGCACATCCAAGAAAAAAAAAATTTGAACATATGAACGAGAACCAGTAAACCAGTGCAACAACCTTATTGTCAACATCCTCTTCAGCCACTATACGAAGGGTTTCTAGGGCTTCACATCTCACTTTCCTGCTGCTGCTCTTCAACACGTCAATTATCATTGGTATTAGCCCTGCATTTCGGACAACATGCTTATTGGATCTGTTTTTTTGGCAAATATGCTGAACATATTTTAACGCCTGCAAAACATCATTTTCTGAACTTCCCAGAGACAACGATTTGCTAGCAATATCGAGCTGAGCAGCTTCATTTCTTGCAGTCCATTCTTCAATTGTATTTCTTAGAGCCATACTAGGGTTCAGGTCAGTGCTTCTTAGGTCCTTCAAAGTCAATGGACAAACAGGCTTTCTTCCGCTTTCCTTGCATTCCTTGAACCACTTTTCGATTGCTTCTCTCTCAAAAGTCTGCCCATTTTCTAAGGTAACTGGATCCCGCATTACTTGTTTTGTAAGGGGACAAACAAATGCATCATAAATAGGTTCAATGTGTGTTCTTTCAAAGTGATAGCTATCATCAGATTGGCTTCCAGGGTCATAACTTCCACTCCAGCCTTCCGCCATCTTTTTTAGAAAACCTACAGCAAAGAACACAGAGAAATTAATAACATTTTAGGGCTTTCCACGGTATAAGATCTCACAACAGCTAAGAACAAAAAGCCTATCACCACAAAAAAGGGTGCATAAATGAAAAGCATGGTAATGCGCAGCCAAAATATCAATAAACCCCATACGAAGTGAATGAGAACCAAACGTTCCTTCATGTCAAGGTTTTAAATGTCGGTTTCACACAGGGTTTTGCACTTTCAAGAATGGGAAATTTCACAGGAAATAAATGTTTTGATATGGAATTAAGTTTCACAGTCGGAGGAGAACTTTGGGAAACTTTAATGGTGAAATTTTTTAGTAAAACTTTAGGAGATGCTAAAAGACAAATGATTACACACACAAAACATCACAAAATGGCAAAAAAAAAATAAAATGTGATAGTTTTCCATTGTTTAGAGAACAACCATGCAATGTCAGCTCCCCACAGACGCGAATTTGGGTGAATGGCTAGCGTTGTGGGTTTGCTCCCCACAGACGTGGGATTGATTCCCCTCCCTGGGATTACCCGATGTGCGTGGTTTGCGGGGTGATTGTGTGCATCCGCAGGGATTAGTCTCGCCTTAAAAAGGGGCCGGGACACCCTGTCATCATCAAAAAAAAAAAAACAATGTCAGCCGTAAATGATGCAATATAAAAGTCCATATCATTCAAATATCACATGATGCAAGCAATAAAACACACACTACAAACCAGAAACTAAAAAGAACAAAATATAATCTTGGTCAAAGATCCACATGTAATCACGAGCAATGTTTTAAATATTGATGATATCGGCCGATATATCCAACGATATATCTTGTTTCCCACCTGTGCGATACGAAATGCATAGGTAGTGCTGATATATCCCACATGTTCGATCCAGTGAGCATTTTCAATTTCTGATCCTTTTTTTTTTTTTTGAAATTATGTTAAATCGGTATCAAATGGTTATAAATCCATCGGTTCTTCATATTTTGCATGAAAAATCATGGAGTTGGAGCTTTGATTTCGATATCCATTGGTTCTTCATGTTCTCCATGTTCTTTTGTTCAAAAATTTCCTTTAACCAACTATCAATTGAGATTAATTTTGAAATATTTAATAGTATTTGATGAAACGATCATTACATACACTCTAATTTTGAAATTTGAGTGTAGGTAGTTTGATTTGAGGAAAAATAGGGAAAATTCAAAATTTTCCCAATTTCTCCCAAATTGCTTGTAATGTTGCACTCCAAACATGAAATCAAGCATGTGTGAGGGCTGGTCTATTGATTTGTTAAGTCCTTGTCAATTTTCAAAAAATAAAAATCATTTTAATTAAAAATTATTAAAATATCAATTTGAATATAGTTGCATTAGTTTAGGAGTGTTTGATGAAATGATCATCACACATGCTCTAACTATAATGCATTCAATTTGAATATAGTTGTATTCATTCAGTTAGACAGGGCATAGCTTAGGATCTTATACAAAGGAAACCTATTATGTACACTTCTTTTTTGAGATGTTAGGATTTAAAAGTGTGTATTAAGGTCTTTTTTTTACAATCCCTGAAGTTTCATTGAAAAATTCAACAATTTTCCCAATGTTTCCCAAAAAGTGCGATAAATTACTCGATATAGACGATATATCCCATGCAATAACCGATACGTATTTGTATCCCAAGGATGTGATACGTAACGCGATACTGATATTTCGAAACTGGTCATGAGGCAACTTGAAGTTGTCATCCCTGTCCTTACTAGGATAGCCATAATACTGTTGGCTACTGGTCCACACAACTAAAGTACTGTGCCAAGCTCATGAAGTGATGATGCTAGGCCATGAACTCTTGAAAATATCAATGGTGCTCATCCTCGGTAATGTACACCAGTATGCCCATCGGTGGATACGGAGCAACCAACCACCATAACTGTGACACTGTGGCTGTGTCTAGGCAAGCACCTTTACACTATTATCAGCATCAAGGATACATCTGTCCATAGCCATAACCTATCCATATTTGTCAGTTAATTCACAGCATAGTTTTAGCCAAACAACTGCCAATGGGTGTCATAGTTGCTGGAAAACCAAATTTCTTAGTTGAAATCTATTTCGATGCATCAATGTAGGTATAGGGAATGCAGAGTCTGTCACCTTTAAATAGGAACTCATCGATGATGACAAACCCGTGATTGTCGGTCAATTGACCATCTCATAGTGATGCATACAAATCACCAAAGTACTAGCATGTAGGATACTCCTCTCAGCCGATCAAACCCAGTCACTTCCTAATGCAAGGGCATTTTCACACCGGGCTCGAGTGGGGTTACCTGTGGGATGCAGGGGCACACTCGGGGTGGGCGGCCCATGTAAGGCGGGTGGCTCATGTGAGGCGGGCCCCACCCGTGTGAGGCGGTACCCATGTGATTTGGGGCCCACGTGGGGGGTTCAGCTGAGGTCCTAACCCATGAGTTGTGGGGCTTGGGCTATGAGATAAAGGGATTGATTCGTCATGCTCTAACAGTTCGAGCTTTTAGAGCGAGTGATTAATTGTCTTGCATCAAATTGGTATCAGAGCAGGAGGTCTCGTGTTTAAGACTCCTCATCGGGGGTGATTAATGCAGGAGCATTTTTACACCGAACTTGAGTGGGGTTGCCTGTGGGATGCAGGGGCACACTAGAGCAGCATCACACGACGATGAAGGGCATCAACAGGTTTATTCTCGAACCCAGCCTTATATTTAAGAACAAAATAATATTCCTAAAGAAATTGGACCCATTTAGCATGCCTAGGGTTTAGTTTCTTCTGGGAAATAAGGTAACATAAGGCTTCGGGGTCAGAGAACAAGACAAATTCTTGCGGTAATAAATAATGACGCCAATGGCGCAAGGATTGGACAACCACATAGAACTCTTTGTCATATGTAGAATATTGTTGCTTTGCCTCATTCAACTTCTCACTAAAATAAGCAACAGGGTGCCCTTCTTGACTAAGCACTCCACCTATACCTACCCCAAATGCATCAAACACAACCTCAAAGACTTTAGAAAAGTTTGAAAGGCGCATGACAGGGGCTTCACTCATCTTGCCCTTAATCTCCTTAAATGCTTTAAAGGCAGCTTTCGTCTATACAAACTCCCATTTCTTGATGCAATCCATGATTAGAGCCATGATGGAGCTAAATTCTCTTATGAACCACCTATAAAAAGTTGTGAAGCCATGAAAGCTTCACACCTCGTGAATATTGTGCGGTTCAAGCCACTCAACTATGGCCCCAACTTTCTCGGGGTCCGCTCTCATGCCCTTAGAAGATACGATGAACCATAAGAAGATAACGCTCCTTGACATAAATGTGCACTTCTTAAGGTTGGCGTATAGCTTTTTAGTTTTGAGGACCCTGCAAACTTGCCTCAAATGGTGAAGATGTAGTTCCTTTGATGTGCTATAGATAAGAATGTCATCAAAACATACCACAAGGAACTTACCCATAAAGGGTCTCAACACCCGAGTCATCACTCCTATAAATGTGCTCGGGGCGTTAGTCAAGCCAAAAGGCATGACTAACCACTTGTATAGCCCATCCTTCATATTAAAGGCTATCTTCTACTCATCTCTTGGGTGTATACGTATTTGATGATACCCGCTCTTGAGGTCAATCTTCGAAAAGATGGTGGCACCCGCCATCATGTCTAACATATCATCAAGATGCGGTATGGGAAACCGGTACTTGACCGTGATTTTGCTAATGGCTCTACTGTCCACACACATGTGCCACGTGTCATCTTTCTTGGGGTGAGAAGCGCTGGCACGTCACACAGACTCAAACTCTCCTGAATGAAACCCTTTCCAATGAGCTCATCTACTTGCCTCTTCAACTCTACATGCTCCATAAGGTTCATTTGATAATGGGGAAGGTTTGGTACAGTCGACCCGAGGACAAGATCAATGGCATGCTAGATGTCCCTCATAGATGAAAGCTCATCTGGTAAGTCCTTTGGAAATACATCGTAAAACTCATCCAGAATTGGATTCACCTCAGGGGGTCCCTCTACACTACTCTCGGGTATAACTTCTCTAGCCACTAAGGCGTACACCATCGAATCCACCATAGTCTCTCTCACAGACTCCTTGGCGTTGATAACATGGAGAAACTTAGGTTGGGATTTCCTTGTATCCCTTGGATCACTCGACTTTCCCTCAGCTTTCTTTTCCACATCGCTTTTTGGTGGGAGAGGAACTAGAGTGATCTTCTTGCCTTAATGCATAAATGAACACACATTTGAGCGGCTGTATATCGTCATATCGCGATCAAATAACCAAGGTCGTCCCAAAATGATATGTCCAACATCCATAGGTAAAACATCACACCACAGCGAATCTGAATTGGATCCAAAGTTAACAAGCATGAGACATCGCAAGGTATCAGGCATGGAAGATGCATCCACCCATGACTCTATAGGGCTAAGGGTGTGGTTCAGGTTTCAAGCCCAAACAAGATAAAGTACTAGTGGAGATCACATTGGTACAACTACCACTATCAATGATCACCTTGCAATTCTTCTCTCCACATTTTGCATAAGCGTAAAATATTATAGTCCGACTCCAGTCATCATTCTCTTTAGCATTGGTTAAGACGCACCTGACTGCTACAGGTGGTGTGGTCTCTTCTTCTTCTTCCTCATCACTAACACCAATGATATTGGGCGGATAGACTTCTTCTTCAAAATCGCCATGTTCATCTCCTTCCTCACCATCGTCAATCACCAAGGCCTTGTTCTTATCTTTTGAGGGACACTGATGCGCAAAGTGACTAAATCCTTGGCAATTGAAGCATCACATTTGTTTACCTCCCCTAGAGCTAGCATTTGCTATACATTTTCCTTTGACATCTCTAGGGTTGGATTTGGTAACCAATTTAGGGTCTGAACTGACTCCCCATGTTAGGCTTAGTCCCTTGAGGGTAAGTCTTAACACTTAGATGTCGAGAGTCATAACACTTACCAACCGGTGCTTTGAGATAGTGTTCGATGTCTTGCACCACTTGTTAGATGTGCTCCAATGTACCAAAGTCACGAGAATAAAGTTTTCATTAGATCTCAAATCAGAGGCCCATCCTGAATTTGGACTATGAATCATTGGGTCCTCAATGTCGCATCGCATCATGTATTCTTCGAACATATCAATGTAATCTAACATAGTCATGAGTCCCCAGCGCAAGGCCTACCACTGGTCTAGGAGACTATGGCGATATGAAAGAGAGAGATACTTTTCTTTGAATACTACTTTCATCTCAGCCCAGTGCACAGGGGGTTCTCCTCTCCTTTCAATTTTACACCCCATATTGGTCTAAAAAAGTGTCTTGGCCTACCTACTTCATCTTGGAAAATCTCACTCCACGGGCATCAAACATATCATATTACTCAAAATAGTGGTCCATGTCTGCCACCCAATCAATGAATGCTTTGGGATCCAAGTCGCCATCAAAACTGGGAGCCTCAACTTTGAAACCCTTCATGACTAGTGCATCTGGATCATGACGGTCATAGCGTTCCTCATGTTATGGTGGTACTTGTGCTCGACCACAGCCAACGCTTTGGCCACGACCACGCCCTCGCCTAGCTTGAGATTGAAAATCTTCCCCAGTGTTGGGGTTTGCCTAGAAGGAGACCTCAAGTTAATCGATTCGTGCATTGATCGCAATTAATTGAGTGGCAATGGTTCTATTGTGCGCTTCAATGGTCGTCAAACGGTTATTGATAACATTGAGGACCTTGGCAATCTGCTCTAGATTCATTATCGGATGTAGACCAAAACCACGTCCCGAACAAGTGGGCATATACAAGGAAACTCCAAAAGGAAACCCTAGGTCCTAGGACAATGTTATGACAACGATAAAACCAACATAGAGATCAAACTTGACACACTAGAAATATTAATATGAAAATTCAGCAAGCCTTGTCCTCAAATATTATGTTGAAAATTTAGTAGGATGGTAATCCGAGAGTGCCAAACTGAAAATTCAACAAGAATGTAATCTGAAAATTACAAACTGAAAATTCAGCAATGTGACAATCTGAGATTACTATACTAAAAATTCAGCAATGGTATAAGTGGAAAGGCTGACTGAAAATTCAGCAATAGGATACTCCATAGTCCCTAGTATGAAAAAAATAAAAATAAATAATAATAATAAAATAAATTAGCAATAGAATCTTATATGCAATGTATGCTCTACTCACCCTAGATGTGACTCTAACCTAAAGGCAACACAAAAACCCTATGCTAAACCTATGGGCTTTGATACCAAATTTGATTAGGACCAATGCATGAACTCAAAATTTGTGTGAGATCAATGAGCAAAATTAACTTAATTAATAATAATAATTAAAAAAAAAAAAAAAAACTTGCCATTAACATCTCAACTACCAAAATCTCAAGAGAAGATCATGAATAATTCTAGCCTAGGATATCAAACATCATCCTACAATACCATTAAATAAGGGAAACTAAGATATAATGGATGTAGGGACATCCAAATAGCATAGGGAAACACAGATTTCAAAGGAGAAGATCTAATATTACCTATGTGAAATTAGGGTTTAGGGAAACTAGGAAAAACTTAGAATTAGGGTTAATTGGGTAAATTGGGTAGAGGGGTTAAAGGGTTTAGGTACCAGGATAAGGGAATTAGGGTTTTAGATGGAGAAAATATAAGGATTTGGGCTTAATTGAAGAATGTGTAAAATTCGGGTTTGGTAATTTGGGATTTATAGGTTTAGGGTTAGGGTTTGGGAAAAGGAGATTAGGGTTTTGATGCAATGGGTAGTGGAAAGCCAAAGGGACAAGAGTGTGGCCGTACGGCCCATCCTATAGGTTCACACATGTGGTTGTACGGTCACACGTGTGGGCTAGGTTGTGAGGGTTTTGGGTTTTTAAGGTTTGGTTCGTTGATAAGTGTGGAAGGAATAAGGATTGAAAGAATGGGGAATGTTTGGGATCGAGAAAATCAAAGAACTTGAAGAATACATCGATGATTGATGAAGGGATGATAATGAAGGAGATAGATGGAAGCCGTGCACATCCGTTGATGAAGATTAGCTTCGCACCAACTTCCTTCCAAATCACATGAAAGTCACCTTCAAATCACATGAAGATGGAAGAAGAAGCAATGAGCTTTTATCTTTCTTCTTTTTCTTTTTTTTTTTTACTCAAAAAAATTAATGAAGAGAGGTCACACACCTCAAAATGAAGATAGTCTAAAGAAAAATCAACTAAAATCACTCATAAGGTGTCCAAACATAACGTAATTATAAACTAAATCCTAAAAGATAATAAAGTCTAAAAACCGATGAAGACGATCCATGATCAATGGCCCCCGATCATGTAAACCATTTGATCCAATGGCCCGATCGTAACGTCCCTCGAATCCGACGGTCTAAATTACTCCCTAAAGCAGTCTTTGCATCTTTCCAATGTGAGGTCTTCCAAATGCTCGCACATGCACATGAGGCCTTCAACATGATCAAGAGTACTCACCAAGACACGGGGAAATCGGTGCGGCCCGCCTCCTCCTCTGATACTTACACAATTGTGTACGTGAAGTAATGTCCTCATCATCAGGTTACATACATGTTTGATTTTATGTTTGGACACAAAAATTGCAACCGATTTGTGAAAATTAGAGAAATTTTGATTTTTTTTTTTCAATGTTTTGTAACTCGGCCCATCTGCTCCAAATCTCGAAATTGAAGCTCCTAATCCATGTTTTTTCATGCAAAACATGAAAATCATGGATTTGTAACAATTTGACATTGATTTAACATATGATTTATAGAAAAAAATGTGGATCAAAAATCGAAAATGCTCACTGGATCAAACATGTGGGATATATCCAACCAGAGCATTTCGTATCGCACATGTGGGATATAAGATATATCATGGGATATATCAACTGATATTGTTGATGCTTAAAACACCAGGCGATACTACTGATATCATATGGCTGATACATTATACACGAGCAATTATTAAATTCCCCTGTATTGCATAAAATATCACAATATATCGTGATATATCGATACATTACAATATTCTGCCAAAAACTCTTCATAAAATTTCCTTTTATCGTTGATCCATGCAATACATTGCATCATGTATTGGCAATACATTGCAGTACATTCCCCTACCAGAAATTCGACCAAAAAAAAAAACACAAAACCCCACAAAAATCCATTTTCTCCTCTTTTTTTATGGGAATGTGTTTTTATACTTGTACTCGGTGTTCAAAATATATCCGATATTATCTTCATCTCCGACTCAGCGATACCGATAGCACTAGTAGCGATACCGATAACGTTGGTAGTATCAGAAATTCCAAGTATTAGCAACGTATCGCTAAGTGTCACCAATGTATCAATATCACTAATGTAATTGTCAATATTTTTAACTATGTAAATTCTAGGTGCCGCTTGTCTGGGCAATGCATCAATATCACTAATGTATCTCCAATATTTTCGACTACATAAATTCTAGGTAATGCCTGTATAATAAGTGTATCGATAATATTTCAATATTGCCAACGCATTGATATCATCAAAATTTTGTTTATTAGAAAAAAAAATTATTTCATATTTTTTTCATGGGCACATGGTTGTATGTAGTGTTCAATTTTTCATTGATCATATTGATAAAATCTCGATATTATCGATATCGCAAGCACGATATTGAGACCACAATCTTTCGTTTCCTTTCCAATTGTTGATGAAATATTATGTGTTGTTGATATTTTGCAATATTGATGGATGCTTGGTTGGAAGGTTAGATGGTTAAATAGGCTGGATGGGATAGTTGAACTGATTTCTTACAACAACACATGCTTTTGATGCCCCATTAAATGGAAACTTGTTATGTATGCATTTTTTTTTGCAATTTTTTATTTCTAAATATGCAAATATGTACATTTTAACATCTCTTGAAGTTTCACTGAAAATTCCACTGTTTTCCCCACATTTTCGGTTTTCAACGATATTATTGGCGATATTGATATTGTTTCCATATCCCCAGCCAACGAAACTTGTAGCGATACCGATACTTCGAACATTGCTTGTACTATATGATTTATAAATTCTATTAACTCATTTTGGTTATAATTGCACTTTTGTTTTGTCAAACAATGCATAGTTTAAGACCATATACAAAGGAAACATGTTGTGTATACTTGTTTTTTGGGGATTTTTTAAGTTCTAAATGTGTAATCATGTCTCTTACAACATATCCTAAAGTTCTAAATGTGCAATCATGTCTCGAATAGCAATACATTCCCTAATACATGTGATATTCCCATGCAATGCTTATATGTTTCTGTATCTAAGGATGCGATACATGCAACAATACCGATATTCAAATCACTGGTGATGGCTTTCGGTGGGCTATGGCAGTGGTGTTGCAGATGACGACAGATATGATGGCAATTGAGGTGATGAGTCTCCAATCACTAGTTCAAAGATGACAGATCTGCCTCAGATCGCTGCAATCCTTGAAACAAGGTTGTTGTTAGATGCGATCGGTTTGGAGGTGCAGCAGTAGTGGGTCTAAGGCAGAGACAGAGATCCGTTGCTAGAGAAGTAGAATTGTAGTTGTTGAGTTCCAGGCTGCCACAATGGTTATTGATGATCAGTAGCGGCAGATCGAGATGGAGAGCCAGTGATGAATGAAATACCTATTGGATCTGGTGGGGATTGGTAGCAGTGAAGGATTCGAGCAATGATGCAGTAGATCTGGAATGAGCTTTTCACAAGTTTGGATTGCATCGATGGTGGTTGAACTTTCGTGGCAAGCTTCCCGTTAACTTGGCCTTTATGTTTTTTGCAAATCTGACAATTGGGTGTGAGAACTCTTGGTGGCGATGGAGAGTGGGTTCGGTGTTGCGATGGGCTACAATTGGTGTGGTGTTATGTAGAAAATATGCTGGTGGTGGAGACCCAACAATTAGTGCGATAGAGAAGATGTTGTCGTAGTGGTGAGTTGCTAGCAGGGTGTGCCGAATCGGTTACGTATCGGCCGTATCGGCCGATACGTAACGGTAACGGTGCAAACCGTTACCCGTTTCGGGGCCGTAACGGTAACTTTTTTTTTTTTCATTTTTAGCTCATTTTTTGCTGTTTTTTTGAAACATCTTGCTTCTAAACTGTTTTTCACTCCTACTACTAATTTCGACCAACCTTAGCTAGGTATTTGAGATAAAAACACATTATATCACAGATTTTTTTGAATCAAAGCTCGGTGGGCCATTTTTCAGAAATTCGTCAAAAATAGGTATTTATACTTTTTTTAATATGTTTTGCTGTTTTAATCATGTCATATGATGTGTTAATCATAGTAGAACATGTTAATGTACATTTTACAGATTTGGGGTGCCATTTAATAATTTTTTAATATTTTTTTCTATTTACGCATGAATTTTGGCCCCTTTTTTTAAAATTCGAAAAATCAAATTTTAACAGTTGTTTTGCTGTTTTAATCATGCCATTTGATGTGTTAATCATAGTAGAACAAGTTAATGCGCATTTCACAGATTTGGGGTGCCATTTTATATTTTTTTAATATTTTTTTCTATTTACGCATTTATTTTGGCCCTTTTTTTGAAAATTCGAAAAATCATTTTTTAATGATTCTTTTGCTATTTTAATGACATCATATGATGTGTTAATCATAGTAGAACATGTTAATGTGCATTTTACAGATTTGGGGTGCCATTTTATATATTTTTTATATTTTTTTCTATTTACGCATTTATTTTGGCCCTTTTTTTGAAAATTCGAAAAATCATTTTTTAATGATTCTTTTGCTGTTTTAATGATGCCATATGATGTGTTAATCATAGTAGAACATGTTAATATGCATTTTACAGATTTGGGGTGCCATTTTATATTTTTTTATATTTTTTTCTATTTACGCATTTATTTCGGCGCTTTTTTTGAAAATTCGAAAAATCATTTTTTAATGATTCTTTTGCTGTTTTAATGATGTCATATGATGTGTTAATCATAGTAGAACATGTTAATGTGCAATTTACATATTTGGGGTGCCATTTTATATTTTTTTTATATTTTTTTCTATTTACGCATTTATTTCGGCCCTTTTTTTTAAAATTCGAAAAATCATTTTTTAATGATTCTTTTGCTGTTTTAATGATGTCATATGATGTGTTAATCATAGTAGAACATGTTAATGTGCATTTTACATATTTGGGGTGCCATTTTATATTTTTTTTATATATTTTTTTCTATTTACGCATGAATTTTGGCCCTCAAAAATAATTGCAAACACCTAAATGTAAGATATTTTCATATTACATTCATTCTAATATATCTATCATTGATAGTAAATAGTTAGAAAATTAAATATATGAATTTTGTAGTCAAATTCAGGTTATCTGGTTCATAAATTCATCAGATAGTCCGATACAACTTCTCACCAAAGAGTGGACCGTTACACCACCATAAACATGTTCCAATTTATAAATGAATGCATATTTGGAATGCTTAGAATATTCCGAATTTAATCCATATTTTTTCATATTTTTTTGACAAAAAAAAAATTTTGCACTGTTACGGGCCGTTATGCCCCCGTATCACCGTTACGCCCCCGTATCCGTATCGGTTTTGGAGGTCACCGTTACGCCAACCGATACCGATACGGGACACCTTGGTTGCTAGTAGCGATCGCGAATGTGCAAATTGGCAGATCTGATCCAGAGCTTCGGTGGGTGCGGTCTAGCCAAAGACAATGATGGGTGTTAGGTTGTAGGAGAAGATGATGGATTTGGATTGGATCGGTTCTCGATTGCAATGGATCGAGCAAGAATGACAGTGTTTATGAAGGGTTCCACCATGGCTGAAGAAGAGAGTTGAGATGCCAGAGACTTGGATGGGTTTTAGAGCAGATTTGGTTCACAGTAGAGTAACGGATATTAATAAATCCATGATCTATTGTAGACAATGATCACCAACAAATATATACAGATCTTGTCGATGAGTTGACGAATGGACGTCCTATGAACAAATTATAGAGATTGGGCATTATTGGGGGCATGGTGTTTCATGAACATGAAATGAATGGGATGATATGGATGGGAAGGATCAAAGTCCTCAAATTGGGGGCTCTGATACCATGTTTTAAGTACCTACCCCATACACTAAAAGCCCTATGACTGATGGAACATGTCAAGCTAGGCTCTTTAAACTGTTGGGATCGCAACATTCTGTAGCTGATGTCCACAGTGGCCCACTTTGTGTTGATAGTCACTCTGGCCTCTTTTCCCAAGTAGCCCTTTTCACTAGCCCTTGCCTCTAACATGGTGGTTACACTCTAGTTATCCACGTAGCCCTTTCCGTTGGTGCATGTACTTCAGTTAATACTAGGTAGCCCTTCGGTTGTTCAAGTAGCACTTTCCATGTTGTGGTGGCTTTTGTTCTTGTTCATGTTGCCCTTTCCACAATTCATCCCTTCTATGACTCGAATGTGGGATGTGGTTTTGGCTTTGATACCAATTTAGATTTTAAAGACTACATTTTGGAGAACGTATTTTGCATTGCATTCTATTGAGATGAGAAGAATATATGGTGGAGCTAGGAGATCTGTAGAGATCTTAATAGATATACATGAATCCGTCCATGTAGCTATCTATAGACATGGACAATTGTACATACATTTTCCTATACTCTAACAATCATCATCATCATCATCTAAGCCTTATCCCGATTAATTAGGGTTAGCAAAATGAATCATGTTCTGCCATTCCACTCAATCAAGGGCTATAATTTCAGTTAGACCATAGGTCATCAAGTCTTTTCTTACTACCTCAATCCACATCCTTTTGGCCCTTCCCTTGCCGTTTTAGAGCCATCAACTTGTACCAACTCGCTCCTAACCGGCATAATTCTTAGTCTACGTTGCACATGACCAAACCATCTAAGTCTACTTTCCCTCATATTATTACCTATTGGTGCTACTCCTAAGTTCCTTCAAATGCATTCATTTCTAATTAACGACCATTGATCAAATGGTTATTGTTTGTCAAACTATTGTGATGTTTGGGTGGTAGCCCATGAAATGTGAGTTGGACCCAACCAATGGTCCAAATCAATGGTGAGTGCATTGTCTAAGTGTCCTAGTGACTAGGAGCACTATTACTAATAGTGCTTTAAGACTTGAGAGCACTGGGAGATCTCTCCTTCTCATCATCATCGTCATCTAAGCCTTATCTTAACTAATTGGGGTAGGCTACATGAATCCTTATTAGCCATTCTAGACTATTAAGGGCCATAACTTAAGTTTTCTTACTACCTCCACACGTCCTTTTGGGCCTTCCCTTTTCCCTGTTGGAGCCTTTAACTTGTACCAACTCACTACCGACCGATGTAGTTCTTGGTTTCTGTTGCACTTGCACATGACCAAACAATCGAAAGCCTACT
The DNA here is from genome assembly GCF_029962835.1 of Magnolia sinica. Lineage (NCBI taxonomy): Eukaryota > Viridiplantae > Streptophyta > Magnoliopsida > Magnoliales > Magnoliaceae > Magnolia > Magnolia sinica. The sequence continues at coordinate 88,445,742 of NC_080576.1, read as the reverse complement.
TTCCCTCATCTTATTAACTATTGGTGTCGCTCCTAAATTCCCCCGAATGCATTTATTTCTAATTCTATCCTTCCTTGTCGTGCCACTCATCCATCTCAACATCCTCATTTTAGTGAGAGGGAGAGAGAGCAAGAAATGAGAAATTTTCTGGGAGGTGCCCCCTTTACATTCAAATGGGTGGGGTCCACTATGATGTGTTAGACATCCAAATTGTGCATTAGGTGCGTCCGCTTAAATGTAACTAACCAAAAATCATCTAGATCTAGAACTCAGATCGACCACATCATCTGCATATAGCAAAATCATGCTTAAAGCATCTAAAACCACCTATTAGGGCCACCTGAGTTTTTAGAATGGCACGAAAATTGGTTAGTCCCCTCATTTAGGTAAGACACACAATGAACGGGTCAGACGTCTAAACCACGTCATTGCGGGCCAACACACACACACACACCTACAATCAGTGTTTGAAGTATCAGTATCACTACAAGTTTCGTTGGCCAGGGATATGAAAACAATATTGATATTGGCGATAATATCACTAATAATCGGAAATGCGGGGAAACATAGGAAAAATGGAGGAATTTTCAACGAAACTTCAGGAGATGTTAAAGTGTACAATATTTGCATATTTAGAAATAAATAAATTGCAAAAAGAATGCATATATAACAAGTTTCCATTTAATGGGGCCTTAAAAGCATGTGTTGTTGTAAGAAATCAATCCAACCATCCCATCCGACCTATTTAACCATCCAACCTTCCATCCAAACATCCATAGATATTGCAAAATATCAACAACACGTGATATTTCACCAGAAATCATCAACATTTGGAAAGGAAAGGAAAGATTGTGGTCTTAATATCGCGCATGTTGCGATATCAATAATATCGAGATATTATCAATATTATCAATGACAAATTGAACACTACATATAACCATGTGCCCATGAAAAAAATTGAAATAAATTTTTTTCTAATGAACAAAATTTTGTTGATATCAATACGTTGGCGATATTATTGAAATATTGTCGATACACTTATGATACAAGCATTACCTAAAATTTACATAGTCGAAAATATTAGTGATACATTGGCGATATTTATGCATTGGCAATACAAGCGACACCTAGAATTTACATAGTTGAAAATATTAGCGATTACATTAGCGATATTGATACGTTGGCGATACTTAGCGATATATTGCTAATACTTGAAATTTCTAAGACTACCGGCGTAATCAGTATAGCTACTAGTGTTATCAGTATCACTGAGCTGGAGATAAAGATAATATCGAAGATATTTCGAACACTGCCTATAGTTAGAGTTGTACACGAGCCGAGCCTAATTGAGTTTGACCCAAGTTTGGTTTGGCTTGTTTATGTGACACCCCCTGTTCGAGCTTTACACGAGCCGAGCTTCAAGCCTATCTCTACAGTTTGAGCTTGGTTTGGTCCACATTATACGAGCTTGAGCTTGGTTTGGTTTAGTCCAAATACCCGAGCCGAGCTTCAAGCCTATCCCTACAGTTTGAGCTTGGTTTGGTCCACATTATACGAGCTTGAGCTTGGTTTGGTTTGGTCCAAATATCCAAGCCGAGCCGAATCGAATCGAGCCAAGTTCGAACAAACCACAAGAAATAGTGTGCATTCGTGTATGTGTATTATGTGTTATCCATGTCATCATGTATATGTATTATCTATGCCGTCCATCCATTTTTACATATCATTTTAGGACATGATCCCAAAATTGAATCATATCCAAAGCTCAAGCGGATCACACCATAGGAAACAATGTGCATACAATCTACAAGCCGAATCAAGCCAAATCAAACCAAGCTGAATCAAGCTGAGTCAGTACTGCCCTGGTTTGAGCTTGCTTTGTTTTTTTAAACGAGCATGACTCCAAGCCGAGCCGGTACTGCCCAGCATTTTGAAAGATACTCCTTGCATTTTTAGATGTATTTTTCAAAAATATGACAATATAAAACAGTGTAATGCTAACTATGATCCCAAGATGCATCCAAAGCTTGGCTTCCATGCCTTCACAGCCTAGCTTGAGGAAGCTAGTGTTTGAATCAATTCCTGTTGGTTGGTGCGAGAAAAGATAAAAAATGTAGCTATGCCTAGTGTGAGGGAGCTCCACTCTTGAGTGATGGTAGAGTGCTCAATCAATTACTCACACAAAGGTACACTTAGCCGGAAGTCACACTTACATTACTACAATCACAAACACCCTACCCAGACAGTTTGTATAGACAGTAGGCTATCTCGTTTCCACTACCCAAGCTACGATTTGGGGAATGCAAGGGCTAGCTTCAATCTGAATTACAAAAGGAAAAATACAATGGTACAAACAACCAGTGTTGTGCAGACTGACTATGACTTAGAGGGTACTAGCTGACAAGGTTGCAAAAGAAAGAATACAAGGAACCAAGGGAGCAGAGGTGAGATCACCTCGGGCAAGAATGGCCTTAGGATTAGTGGTTGGGGAGAGTGAATGTTCCCCTATTTGCAGGCAAGAGATTTGTGTTTATTGACCTCGTATCAGTCCAAGGGATCCAAGAATGTCACCTCGCTTTGTGCCTTCTTAAGAAATCATTGCCTAATCTCATGTGCCTCCTACATTTAATCGTTTGGTAAGAGCTTAATGCTCTACCTTGCAGATGTCATTAGGCATTCTCTGACTCTTACTATGAATACGGTGAAACCAAGGTTTTAAATATCAATATTGAGGGGCGCGCAGGGCGTATAGGACACCTAACAGACAATGCAGACCCATATTGGGTTTTTCTTGCCCCAGAAAAAAAAAAATTTGATATATTGTCGGGGAAATAGGAAAAATGTAAAACGCTAGCATATATCGTTTTTTTATTTAACATGTATTCAATGGTGTCCGAACTATTCTTTGATAAGCACGATGTCCATCAGCATGACTTATTGAAAGTCAACCAAATAGGCCCTACTCGAATGCAAACTAAGCATGCTTTGGTGGATTATGGCCCACTGCATTGAAATACAACCAACCAAAGATTAAAAGAATGAAAGAGAGTGATCGATTACCCCTTTATCTGATTTCCCCCAAGATGGTCCATTCTGCTTTGATTCACGGAATCCCACTAAAATATTGAGTTTTGATTCCCCAAAATAGGTCTAGCCTAAAAGAGCTTCCAAGCTTCCTTTGGGTTGAAATGAAGAAATGGATGAAAAAAGCGAGAGGGAATTTGACCGATATGGGTGAATAGGGCCCTTTTTTAGTTGCGATCATTGAACCATGGGCCAGCTTATACAGCCTGAAAAAACTGAACTTGAAACATACACTCTTCTCGGGCCAAGCATGCCTCAATGTATAAGAAAGGATGGGGATGCTCATAGGTGTTGATGCCAAATGTTGATGGTCAAATATTGCATATTAGACCCCAGTTATTACTTGGTTTTACGTACATGATAATGCTTAAAAGTTCTATTTTAATCATGTTTGTGTTGCAAGGTGAATTTAAGAACTTGGACTGAAAAGGGTGCTAAAGGCATGGATTTGATGCTCAAGAATCACCAAGGCAAGGGACGGATCTTAAAGGTTGGAGACTGAAGAATTCACATGCCAAAGATCCGAGAAAACCCAGTGATTAAAGATAAAGAGGCCTGAAAATCATCCTGAATGCAAGATCACAAGGTTTCCACCATCCGTTTGGATCGAAACTTTATATCCGGCCTGAGGATCATAAAGTAACTGTACACGTAAAATTTTGGTGATTGGATCTTTGTGGAACTGGCCCAACGGAAAGATCGGCCTCAAAATCATTGATTTGAGGCCTACCTGATCTCTAGATATGCTTCAAACTTGGGCTCAACCCCTTCAATTGGATGGAAGGACGGACGAATGGAGCAGATTTCTCATGAACATCATGATGGGCCCCACCTTGGGTTGAGTGCGCACACATGCACGTAAGTGCGCAGCCCACCGGAACCAGGGTTCGGGCCAAACGCAGTTTGACCCGACCCATCTCTCGTTTACGCACAGTGAACCAGACGTGTGTCCGCTGCGGTGATCAGTGGGCCACCATGATCGTCCATTCGGACGATCTAAACCGTCCATTCGATCCAGGGGGGGCGCCGACCGCAACCATGCTCTCCATTTGCATCCATGCACGTGTACACACGAAAATCTCATCCAAAATGCAAGACGGACGGTGGGAACAAAGATACAGTGGGCCGCACTAAACCTTGACCAAAACCACTCCTTTCTGATCGAAATCTCGTCAGGAATCCAAAAAGACGGGGTGGATTTCTCCAAAAACATCACTGTGGGGCCCACCGAGCATCTCAGCGAATTTGCAAGCGTAACGCACGTTCGGGAAAACGAGAATTTCCAAGAAGTAGTGGCCCACCATTGTTGATCGGATGGCCGATCCAGACCGTTCAGGTGGAGCCCATGCCAGCCACGACCCCAACCATGGAGCCAAAACTGAGATGTGGGACGACCAGAGTCCCAAAACTCAGTCCAAGCACAAGCACTTCCGCATTTTCGCTGCGCATGTTGCTATTACTGCATAAAACGTACCACCGACTACCAGCTTAGCAACTGACCTTGCTAATACTTATAAAAGAAAGAAAGATGAGACGTGAGGGATATCCAAGACTGCGGACGTGGAGCAAGAGAAGAAGAGAGAAAAAGCGTGGGACAGCCGGCCATTGGTTGAGTTTTTCCTCCCTTCCTAGTTTTGTTAATGTTTTTCCTTTTAAGAGATTTTAGATCATCATATCTATGATGAGCTAAACGCCTAAACCTCTTAGCTAGGGCTAAGAGGTGAAGCTTGTAATGTGATGGGGTGTTTCTATGCCTTTGATTCAGTTAAACTATCTTTGATTTTGGTTTGACTACGAGGAATATTCATAATTTTTAATGATTTGTTGGGACTTAAATTACAACAGATCTGCGATAGCTTTGAGTATATCCTGTGCATGTATCGAGGTTGCGAGCGTAGGAACCCCGTTGTTCACCATCGTCTTATGGACATGGTTGGATAATGGAATCCTTCCTAACGTTCATAACTCTCTTAGCTTGGTTGTGGATTGGTTAAACTTTGTTGTTTGCTTTGTCTCATGGGCATGGTTTGTGATGGAATCAATTCAAATTCCCATACCTCTCATCTCTTGAAAACTAAATCAAAGGAAGTTCAGATTTGGATTTTAATGAATTATCTTCCAATTGGATGAAGATGAGACTTTGATTCCAGTTGTGTTCGTGAATCAAGCATAGATCTCCCTGATCTCTTCAAGTGAATCCTTGGAAACCCTAATTTCCCACCTTTGAATTTTACAAGTTTTAGTTACTTAATTTACCATTATTCTCTTAAAATTCTCCTGTTTAGATTACATCTTCTAGTTCTAGTTCTAGCTACTTTCAGATTACGTACAAGGTTCAGTCCCTGTGAATTCGACCTCGTTCTTACCGAGATTATTACTACATCGCGACCCTATACTTAGGGTGGTGAAAAAGTTTTTGGCGCCGTTGCCGGGGATTGACGGTTGCGTTTTTCTAAGATTAACTAGTTTTAGAATTATGTTAAGAATAGGGTTTTCTAATTTTAGGTTTAGGTTTTTCTGTTTGATTTTTTAGAAACTAACCTGACTTTCCTATTTTATAGGATTCTGAGATAGACTTTCTAAATTGGTAATCTCTTTCTAATTTTCTATTTTCTATTTTTAGGATTAGAGTCTTATTTTCTATCTTTAGAAACTTTCTATTTTTAGACACTTTCCTTTTTTAGAAACTAGTTTACTTTCTATTTTTTAGGAACTTTCTATTTTTAGAAACTGACTTGTTTTATTTTGTTTTGCAGGTTTTCAACTTAGGAACTTCTAATTTTGTAACTTCTTTCCAACTCTTTTTCTCTTTATTTCTAGATTTCTATTTCTTCCTTTTTAGGTTTAGGATAGAATCTGAGATTGAGGGCTGCGAGTGTTTCATGCCCAAGTGGGTCTGTGAAAACACTCGACATCTCTTAACTGAAGGAGGATTGGTTGATGGGTTAACTATCCATCACAGGACTAGACACCGTTCGAGATCCCCAGAGTTAATTGAGGTTATGGCCGCAAATCAACTAGCCAATCAACCGAAAGGACTACCTCAACCAATGGTTGGGGAAGTCCAGGATGAGAATGAGGGGCATCAACCACCCCCGCCTCGTACTTTATGAGATTATTTACAACTGACGGGGGTGAGCACGTCCTCATGCATGGTTTTTCCAGAAAATACGGGACACATGGATATCAAGCCAGGGTTGATCCAACTCCTTCCGAAATTCTATGGACTTGAATCTGAAAGTCCATATTTGCACTTGAAAGAGTTTAATGAGATCATAGCTACTTTATATTTTCCAAACGTGTCTGAGGACACAGTCAGGCTGAAAATCTTTCCCTTTTCTTTGAAAGAGAAAGCTAAGACGTGGTTGCATTCACTACATCCTAGATTTATTGGCACATGGAATGATATGATAAGGGAGTTCATAAAGAAATTTTTTCCACATCATAAAACAAACACCCTTAGAAAGTCAATCATGAACTTCGCCCAAAAGGAGGACGAAACGTGCTTCCAATGTTGGAAGCGGTTCAAGGATCTTGTCAGCTCATGCCCACAACATGGTTTTGAAACGTGGCGCATTACATACTTTTTCTATGATGGTCTGACATCTTCCATGCGCCAATTGGTCGAGACAATGTGTAATGGGGAATTCATGAATAAAAATGCCGATGATGTGTGGGACTACTTGGATAGACTTGCAGAAAACTCACAATCATGGGACACTTACCCAAAATCAAGCACCACTTCTAAGCCCACTCAATCAAAGGAGAGGGGTGGAGTATACCTTTTAAAAGAGGATGATGATATCAATACTAAGTGTCTAATCTCATAAGGAAATTCGAGGCCATGGAATTAAAAAAGGATAAGGTTAAGGAAACTGTTTGTAGTATTTGTGCTTGCAACATTCACTCAACTGAAAATTGTCCAACAATACCTGCTTTTCAATAGGTGTTGAATGAGCAATCCAATGCCGTAAACAATTACCAAAGACCTTTCAATGGACCTACCTCTAATACATACAATCCTAGTTGGAGAAATCATCCAAACTTCAGTTGAAGGAATGGACAAACTGCTACTCCTCACGGATTTTTCAATCAAATTCCAAATCAAATGAAACCTCAAGAGGATCCGGTTCTAAAACACATTCAAGACCAAGAGCTACTTAATCAGAATACAGCACAAGCAATCCAAGAAATCGGAACAGCGATTGAAACGCTTGCGTCGTCTGTCCAAAGGATGGAGTCACAATTAGCAATTGGGGGAAAGGGGATGCTTCCTGCTCAACCTCTCCCCAATCCCAAACCACAATATGAGATAAGTGACCCCAGCTCTTCAAATCAGATGGAGTAAACTAAATCTATCACCACTCTTAGGAGTGGGAAGACCATTGACAAAACCATTCCGGTTGGGGCTGAAAAGCCTAAGGACCCGGAAGAGGACAACGATGATAGACCTACCACTGCTTCACGAGAATTGGAATCGGAACTTCAAGGCAAGCCGATTGCTCCATTCCCCCAACGGTTGGTTGCACCAAAACCTCTCTCTAACTCTCAGGATATTCTAGAGGTGTTGAAACAAGTGAAGGTCAATATTCCTCTACTTGATGTTGTAAAACAAATACCTTCATATGCCAAATTTCTGAAAGACTTGTGTACGACTAAAAGACGGCAAAATATTCAAAAGAAAATCTTCTTAACTGAGAAAGTAAGTGTCATCCTAAAGCAAGATGTGCCACAGAAATTCAAAAATCCCGGTAGCCCAACCATACCTTGTGTAATCAAGAACTACCGAATTGAGCACGCGCTTCTTGACTTAGGAGCGAGCGTAAATCTGATTCTCTACTCGGTATACAAACAATTAGGTTTGGGTGAATTAAAACCCACCCTAACCACATTACAACTTGCTGATCGCTCTGTTCGTATACCGAGAGGGATAATTGATGATGTGTTGGTCCAAGTTGACAAATTCTACTACCCGCCAGATTTTATCGTCCTAGATACGAAACCCATCAGTATCATGAGCACTCAGATTCCCGTCATTCTTGGTCGCCCATTCCTTACCACTTCAAATGCAATGATTAATTGCAAGAATGGAGTCATAAGTATGTCTTTCGAGAATATGACATTGGAGTTGAATATCTTTTTCAACACAGGCAGACGGTTAGAGGATGATGACGATTTCCACAACATTAACATGATTGACTCTTTCGTGGAAGATAAAACACCTTTGACCTTATCCTCTGATCCTCTAGAGATGTGCCTGGCTGACTCTCATGATTTTGATGATGACATGATTAAGGAGATGGGTGTCATGCTTAATACTGCGCCGGTATTTAAAGTTAACCGGTAGAGGTAACAATTTGAAGAGTTACCCCAAACTGGTGAAGTGCCTTTACCGTCTAACCTCAAGGCACCGAAGCTTAACTTAAAACTTTTGCCCTCTGATTTAAAATATGTTTATTTAGGTCAAGATGAGACATACCCGGTGATGATTTCTTCCCACCTTGAGCAAGAACAGGAGAGTATGCTTATATCGACTCTCATTGAGCATAAGGGAGCCCTTGGATGGACGATTGTGGACCTCAAGGGAATTGACCCTTCGATTTGTACTCACCGCATTTATCTTGAGGACAATGCGTAAACCTCGCGGCAATCACAACGTAGACTAAATCCAAACATGAAGGAAGTGGGTAAGGCCAAGGTTCTTAAACTATTGGATGTGGGTATCATATACCTTATATCCGATAGTCAATGGGTGAGTTCAACTCAGGTGGTTCCCGAGAAGTATGGAATCACCATCGTCACCAATGCCAACAATGAGCTCGTGCCAACTAGAGTTACTACTGGTTGGAGAATGTGCATTGACTACAGTAAATTGAATACCGTCACAAGGAAGGACCATTTTCCTTTGCCCTTCATCGATCAAATTTTGGAAAGAATGGCTGGTCATTCATATTACTGTTTCCTTGACGGATATTCGGGCGACAACCAGATAGAGATGGCCCCTGAAGATCAGGAAAAGACCACATTTACATGTCCTTACGGCACCTTTGCTTACCGAAGGATGCCATTCGGACTATGTAATGCCCCTGCCACTTTTCAGCGATGCATGATGAGTATTTTTTTTATATCGTGGGGCAATATTTAAAGGTCTTCGTGGACAACTTCTTTGTCTTCGGTCCATCTTTTAGCGATTACTTAAAGAATCTTAAATGTGTGCTGAAAAGATGTGAAGAAAAGAATTTGATACTTAATTGGGAGAAGTGTCATTTCATGGTTCGTAAGGGAATTGTCCTTGGACATATCATCTCCTCCAAAGGAATCGAGATAGATGAGGCAAAAAATTGATCTTATCTCTAGCCTACCTCCACCTAAGAACATACGAGACGTGCGATCCTTCTTATGACACGCCGGTTTTTACAGAAGATTCATAAAGGACTTTAGTCTCCTCTCTCGTCCTCTATGTAATCTACTTCCAAAGGATGCACCATACAAGTGAACTAAGCAATGCCAGGAAGCTTTCACTAAGCTTAAGGGCATGTTAACCACTGCACCTATCATGCAGCCACCCGACTGGAGCCTTCCTTTTGAACTTATGTGCGAAACGTCTGACTATGCTCTTGGGGCGGTCCTAGGCCAGAGAAAAGAAAAGAATCCCTACGTTATTCACTACGCAAGTAGAACTCTAAATCCGGCCCAAGTGAACTACTCGACTACAGAAAAGGAACTCTTAGCCGTAGTGTTCGCTTTGGACAAATTTAGGTCCTACTTGATTGGATCAAGGATTGTCATTTACAATGATCATGCGGCGCTCAAGTATCTTCTTTCTAAGAATAATACTAAGCCCCGCCTGATTAGATGGATCCTCCTACTCCAAGAATTTGATTTAGAAATAAAAGATAAAAAGGGAGTAGAGAACATAGTGGTTGACCATCTTTCTTGCCTTGATCTCCCAAATTCCCTTAAGACAACACATATAAATGACATGTTCCCTAACGAACAATTGTTCAAAGTCTTCCATTCACCTTGGTTTGCTGATATTGCTAATTATCTTGCCATAGGTTTCACACAGACACATTGAACTGCACAAGATAAGAAGAAATTTTTCACCTAGGTGTGCAAATTCTTCTGAGATGATCCGTATTTGTTTAAATATTGCTCGGACCAAATCTTAAGGAGATGTGTGCCAGACGATGAACATCAAAGTGACATCTCCTTCTGTCACTCTCAGGCCTGTGGTGGTCACTTTTTTGCTAAAAAGACTATGGCCAAGATTACGCAGTGTGGGTTTTACTGGCCCATTATGTTCAAGGACACTCATGAGTTTTGCAAGGCTTGTGAGCATTGTCAGAAATTGGGAGCATTGTCCCATCGAAATATGATGCCCTTGAACCCCATCCTTATCATAAAAGCATTTGATTGTTGGGGCATCAATTTCATGGGACCATTCCCCCAATCCTTTGGAAATCTACATATTTTGCTCGCCGTATACTATGTCACTAAGGGCGTGTTTGGGCACTGGGATTAGAAGGGATTGGGTGGGATGGAATTGCATCTGGTCCCGTGCCAATTCCACTCCATGTTTGGGGAGGATGGAAAAGCTGTCGATGGAATTGCATTGGGTCCGATGCCAATTTCACTCAATGTTAGCAAGTTGTGTAGGTCTCACTATGATGTGTAGGTTAGATCCACACCGTCCACCCATTTTTTGAGATTATTTTAGAGCATGGGCCAAAAAATCAGGTTAATCTAAAGATCAGGTGGACCCCACCATAGAAAGCAACGGGGATTGAATACTTACCATTGAAAACTTCAATGGGGCTATATAAGTTTTGGATCTACCTCATTTTTAGGCCCATGCCATAAAATGAGGTTACAAAACAAATGAACGGTCTAGATATAACACGTGTGTTATTCTCAATAACTTCGAATGATGGTTAGTATATCCATTCAATGTACCACCGGATTACCAACAAAGCATGAAATTATTCTTATCCCATGGCAATAGGGTAATTCTGTTTTTTGAATTCCATCCCACCGAATCCCTTCCAATCCCAACGCCCAAACACGCCCTAAATGGGTCGAAGCGATTCCGTGCCAAAACAATAACCATCGAGGCATCAATTTCATGGGACAATTCCCCCAAACCTTTGGAAATCTATATATTTTGCTCGTCGTAGACTGTCACTAAATGGGTCGAAGCGATTCCGTGCCAAAACAATGACCATCGAACAGTCATTAAATTCTTAAAAGAAAACATCCTTTCTCGGTTTGGAACGCCTCGAGCCATCGGTAGTGATGGGGGCTCACATTTTTGTAATAGACCATTCAAGAATTTGATGAAGAAATATGGTATCTCTCATAAGGTGAGCACTCCATACCATTCAAGAATTTGATGAAGAAATATGGTATCTCTCATAAGGTGAGCACTCCATACCACCCACAAACAAGTGGACAAGCTAAGATTTCCAATAGAGAAATTAAACACATTTTGGAAAAGATGGTTAACCCTGGCCATAAAGATTGGTCAATTCAATTGACCGATGCTTTATGGGCTTACTGTGCTACATTTAAAACCCCTATTGGAATGTCTCCCTTTAGACTTGTCTATGGGAAAGCTTGTCATTTGCCTGTGGAGTTGGAACATAGAGCCTACTGAGCATAAAATCTGAACTTCAATCTGGACAACGCTGGCTCGCTGCGCAAACTTCAGTTAAATGAACTTAAAGAAATTCGGAACGATGCGTACGAGAACTCAAGAATTTAGAAGGACAAGATGAGAGCGTTTCATGACCAACATATTCTGCAAAAATCATTCACACCAGTCAGAAAGTCATTTTATATAATTCTCGATTACATCTCTTTCCGGGTAAGCTCCGATTTTGTTGGACCGACCCTTTCACTGTTATCAATGTTTATCCTCATGGGGCTGTCGAGATTCAAAATCCAGACAATGGCAATGAGTTTAAAGTAAATGGACATCAATTAAAGCCATTTTTGAAAAACTTGATTCAGAGGACATGTCCATGCCTCTAAATGATCCTGTGTACCAGGACTAATCTCCTAATCTGATAGAGGTATAGGTAGGTTTACTGCTTTCATAGGACTAGGGTAGTTCGCTTTTTATCGTTTTAGGATAGTCGGCTTTATGCTGTTAGGATGGTTTGCTTTCCATTTGTTTTAGGATAGTTGCTTCTTATGGTTTTAACTCTTGTGCTGACCCACCTTCACGCTAAGATCTCTTTGGAAAAAGTCGTACTACTCCATCAGGTACTATCTTTTCATCACTTCTCCTTTACTTTCATTATCTCATTGGCATTGCATGCTTATATGTTTTACATTGAGTACAATGTAGATTTTAGGTTGGGAATGGGAGATTAGGTTACCTAATCAGTGTTTTCTCAGTCTTAAGCTAAAATTGTGAAAAAAATTTAAATTTTTTTTTGGAAATTCTTGTGAATTCTAGTGATTTGGAAGGACATTATTGATTTAGAAGTATAAGATACGTAATGTTGGTCATTTGTGACTCTTGGATTCAGTTATCTGTTAGATTTCACAGTTAAGTTCAAATTATTAATCCATGATTAGATATTTTAAACATTGATTGAGTCATGATTTTACATGTGACACCTAGCTTCTACATTAAAGCTTCAGTTCGATATTAAATTGTTAACCTGGTAATCACTAGGCATGGAAGGAGCTAACCTGGGGAATTTGTCCATCATGTTCAATGACAAGAATTGAAAAGAAAGCAAAAAAGAAAAAGAAAAGAATACTCTGCTAAAAAATAGTTATCATTGAAAACGGCTACCTATTAAAGATCTTTAAAAAGTTGACATAGCGTGAAAGCCATCGATGGAAAAATCAAAAGCTGGAAGAATGAAAAGGCCGAACTATAAGGCAAGTTTCGGTTTAGGTTGGGTTATCCGGAATGCTCCTTTTGATTATCAATGTTATCATGAAAATTGACGATTGAATCTTTAATTGTGATAAGTCAAGGTTACACTCTACACCCGTGGAACTCAATGTTTAGAATTGTTCTAATTTATGGATTAATACTTTGAACTTGACCGTGAAATTTACCGAGCATTTGAGTTTAGGAGTAAATAAGACTCAACATTAATGTATCTCGGAATTCTATTTTCTGGATCGTTGTTCAAAAATCACGTGAGCTTATAAAAATTGTCCTGTAATTCTCGGAATATTTTTCGCATACTTTGCTCGGGGACTAGCAAAATGCTAGTTGGGGATTGTGTTAAGGGTCAAATATTGCATATTAGACCCTAGTTATTACTTGGTTTTACGTACATGATAATGCTTAAACATTCTATTTTGATCATATTTGTGTTGCAAGGTGAATTCAAGAGCTAGGACTGAAAAGGGTGCTAAAGGCATGGATTTGATGCTCGAGAATCACCAAGACAAGGGACGGATCTTAGGGGACCGAGATTGAAGAATTCACACGCCAAAGATCCAAGAAAAAACCCAATGATTAAAGATAAAGAAGCCTGAAAATTGTCCTGAATGCAAGATCACAGGGTTCCCACCATCCGTTTGGCTCGAAACTTTATATCCGGCTTGAGGATCATAAAGTAACTATACACGTAAAATTTCAGCAATTGGATATTTGTGGAAGTGGCCCAACGGAAAGATTAGCCACAAAATCACTGATTTGGGGCCCACCTGATCTCTGGATATGCTTCAAATTTGGGCTAACCCCTTAAATTGGATGGAAGGACAGATGAACGGAGCAGATTTCTCATGAACATCATGATGGGCCCCACCTTGGGTTGAGTGCGCACGCATGCAAGTGAGTGTGCAGCGCACCAGAACCAGGGTTCGGGTCAAACACAGTTTAACCCAACCCATCTCTCGTTTATGCACAGTGATCGGACGTGCATCCGTTGTGGTGATCAGTGGGCCGGCATGATCGTCCATTCAGACGATCTAAACTGTCCATTCGATCTAAAGAGGGGTGCTGACCACAACCATGCTCTCCATTTGCATCCATGCATGTGTACACACAAAAATCTCATCCAAAATGCAAGATGGACGGCGGGAACAAAGATACAGTGGGCCGCACTAAAACTTGACCAAAACTACCCCTTTTCGACCGAAATCTCGTCAGGAATCCAATGGACGGGGTTGGATTTCTCCGAAAACATCACTGTGGGGCCCACCGAGCATCTCAGCGAATTCGCATGCGTAACGCACGTCCGAGAAAACCGGGATTTCCAAGTAGTAACCCACCATCATTGATCGGATGGTCGATCCGGACCGTTCAAGTGGAGCCCAAGCCAGCCACAACCCCAACCATGGAGCCAAAACTGAGATGTGGGACGATCAATGTCCTAAAACTCAGTCCAAGCGCAAGCACTTCCGCGTTTTCGCTGTGCACGTCGCTATTACTGCGTAAAACATACCACCGACTACTAGCCTAGCAACCGACCTTGCTAATGCTTATAAAAGAAAGAAAGATGAGACGTGAGGGATATCCAAGACCGTGAACGTGGAGCAAGAGAATAAGAGAGAAAAAGCGTGGGACGGCCGGCCATTTGCTGAGTTTTTCTTCCCTTCCTGGTTTTGTTAATGTTTTTCCTTTAAGAGATTTTAGATCATCATGTCTATGATGAGCTAAACCTCTTAGCTAGGGCTAAGAGGTGAAGCTTGAAACGTGATGGGGTGTTTCTATGCTTTTGATTCAGTTGAACTATCTTTGATTATGGTTTGATTATGAGGAATATTCATGGTTTTTAATGGTTTGTTGTGACTTAAATTACAATAGATCTGCGATAGCTTTGAGTATATTCTGTGCATGTATCGAGGTTGCAAGCGTAGGAACCCTGTTGTTCACCATCGTCTCATGGACATGGTTGGATGATGGAATCCTTCCTAACGTTCATAACTCTCTTAGCTTGGTTGTGGATTGGTTAAATTTTGTTGTTTGCTTTGTCTCATGGGCATGGTTTTGTGATGGAATCAATTCTAATTCTCATACCTCTCATCTCTTGAAAACTAAATCAAAGGAAGTTCAGATTTGGATTTTAATGAATTATCTTCCAATTGGATGAAGATGGGACTCTGATTCCAGTTGTGTTCGTGAATGCGTAAATCTCTCTGATCTCTACAAGTAGATCCTTGGAAACCCTAATTTCCCACCTTTGAATTTTACAAGTTTTAGTTACTTAATTTACCATTATTCTCTTAAAATTCTCCTGTTTAGATTACATCTTCTTCTAGTTCTAGTTCTAGTTACTTTCAGATTACGTACAAGGTTCAATCCCTGTGGATTCGACCTCGGTCTTACCGAGATTATTACTACATCGCGACCCTATACTTGGGGTGGTGAACACCAAAGAATTATTCATTAATCATCTTTTAGTGCAATATGAAAAACCACTATGACAATAAATAGCGCTTCTTGAAATTGTGCATGGCAACAAATGCAAAGAGCATGTTCTAGCTTGGTAGAGCAAGTGGGAGATAGAGATTAGCAAGCACATAGCTACATTTGACAATCACGAGATTGAACATCTTCTCGAAGCCAAGCAATCAACCAATAACACAACAAGCAAATCTCCATTGCAGGGGTTCTTCAAGAAGAAACCCAAAACAAATCCAAAAACGTGTTCCTCCTTACAAACTCCATAACCCATACAAATATGCCCCGACCTAACTTTGAAAGTGGTTAGGAAACTAGCTCAAGAAATAACTGCTTCCTATTTCAAACCAAACTCTGGGCTGTAAGAATTGAAATAGTTTAGAGAGCGGATCACAAAATTTTGGTGGTCTTCTTTATCTAATCAATGAGTCCATTTTGTCCCCCCACGACATGCACGTATGCATGCTCACAAGTATGCACTTAAGTAAGAAGCTCACAAGGTTAAATTGATACCAAATAAACCTGTTGACTTATGAATACCTGCATGTAAACCCACACACACATGTGCGTATGAGTATATGCTTTGGGAGGAAGCACACAGGTTAACGTGCTAGGAAGGAAAGAAGAATTTGTGAAATGCTTCCAGGTAACCAAACAAATAAAGTGCATAGTCCATTTTAGGGATCATAAACTTCCTGTTGAGTGACTTTGCCAATGGGTGCTTCCAAAATGGATACTACCGGTCGAATGAATTGGATAATACACATATGTCGACATTCAAGCCTTCTTTCTCCTTCCAAGTCAAAGAGAATCCAGTACGTCTTGGTTACGAATATATGAATCGATCCAACTTGTGGATATCTTTCCTCAAACGAAATGATTAGAATTAAGCTCGGTCAATTGGGAATGTGTCTTCTACATATAAGAGATCTTCTAATTGAGAAGATCCATTGACCTAAGATAGAGAAAAGTCTTGACCTTGCTACAAGGATAGGCTGGACTCTATGCAATGGAGGAAGATCCATCAACTTCAAGCGAAGAGAAAGGTCTTGACCTACCTACCACAATAATGGTATTGGAATCTATGATATTGGAAAGACATAATGTGGAACCTACAAGGGTAATAGGGGTTGCCAGTTTTAAAATGGAGTTAGACTTGAAATATAGGTTTTATTTCTTCAATATATCATGGGATACATTTTTTTCCTTCTCATTCCAGATATTATGTTCAATTCACTACTGCTAAGTCCAATAAATAAAAATGAAGTTAGAGGCATTATAAGGCCATTCATTCCAAACGGATTAGATACAATTGAAAGAGATAAAAATGGAAATTAGTTCAAACCAAATTCTCTTATCCATATGTACTCAAACTGTCAAATTTAAATGAACTTATGTGGCCTAGTTATTACTACTACCACAACCATGAGTTTCTCAGCTCAGTAGATCTGTTAAGCCAAAATCACTTTGCTAAACCAGTTTCTTAGCTGAGCACAAACTCTTAAAAATAAGGGTTCCTCAAAACAAACACTTGCCATTAACTGTAGATTTTAGAAAGAAAGCATACATGCGGAAAGAAACATACTCTTAAAAATAAGCGACTTATCAAACTTTGACTTCATCTAAACACCGAAGTTACCCTTAAAATCACTCCATCCCCTTGTTAAAACATCGGCCTCCAGAATAAGAATTTGGATGCAGGGTGCGAATGATACATAAAAATTTCGCATCTATCCCCGAGAGAGTAAGTAAATCATCCAAAATTCACACTGGCATGGATGATACACAGTCTGAATCTTGGTTCAGGACCCATCCAATACATGGCTAATCCAGGCTACGGTACACACCTACTAAACTACCCGTTAGAATAGGAAAATCCCTCATCTACCCTCTTGCGTACAAGAGCCAAATCCACCAATTTCTGGCGGGCAGCTCCAAGAAAGTGCCCGTCAGGGCACATGGTACCGAATTGGAATTAGAGTCCAGCAAGGAGATGGCAAGATTGACATTTTCAATTAACGAATTATACACCTCCAAACTCACAAATTCCACTCCCAATTCCAAATAAATTACACCTGTATGTGTTCCTAGCACACATAATGGAAGCCTGGCGGCAGTTAATCCTAGCCGTTCAATTCTGAGAATGAAGCGAGTATGGACCGAAATTCTACTTCCAAAGCACAACAGACAGCTATCATCCGAAAAGAGCAGAAAGGAGAAGAGAATTAGAAGAAGAAGAAGAGGAACCCTAATTCTCGGGATCCCAGTCCGATTTTCATAGGGAAGCCTAGGAAGCGACGCATACCTTATTACGATCAATTCCGAGAGTACTTAGGGAGCTTAGTTCCAGGAATTCTTCCATGCACCGTTAGGATTCCTCTTCCATTGAGAGAAACTGGAATCGCATTCGAGCCCGGAGAAAAGGAAAAAAGAGCAAAGGAGAGTTGAAATGGATATAAGTGGAAGAGAAAAGGAAATAAGAGCAAAGGAGGAGTTGAAATGGGTATAAGTGGAAGAGAAAAGGAAATAAGAGCGAAAGAGGAGCACAAAACGAGTAAAATGAGAGACAGAGAGAGGAAGTTGACTAAAAGGCATGGTCGACGAAACAGAGAGAGAGAGAGAGAAAGAGAGAGAGAGAGAGCAGCTGTTCTAGATGGGGACAAGGAAAGCTGGGCCTAGTCCTTTTTTTTTTTTGGCCTTTTACAAAATAAGGACAAGACGGACCAGCGGTTTGCTTTTAATTGCATATATACTGAGGGATTCTCACACGAGTGACCGTGGGACACGTGTGAGAGATCTGTGATGTTCATCGGCAGGCTCCTTCTGATCGAACCTAATGGTCGAAAGAATTGGGTCGAGAGAGGCCGGACCAACCCATTTAAGATTGAGGTCAGAACTTCTCACCCAAACACAATGATTAAATGTTAGCTGCGTGCGTGGGAAGAATAGTCTACCTTTATTTAATGGGTCAGGTCTCTCGTATAAGAGAACGTACACCCAACGGATTCATCACAGGTATTTAAGTACAAAAATTATAATAAAATTTTTATACAAATAATTTTCAGTAGCTTTTAATTTTAAAGTTATTTGTTTCACAAACTATGCAATAACCACAAATTACTTTATTGTTTAAATCATTGTCAAAATATATTGATGTCATTGTTTGATTTTGAGATTTTGTAGGACTTATATTAGGATAGATTATATTATTGAATTATTGTGACGAGTATATTATTTGGCCCCATTATGTGTGTGATTGTTATAGATAATTATGAAGTGGTTATGCTCACGTTGTGTTCCTTATCCAAAGTATTTAAATAGATATGAAACTCTTAATGTGTGAAGACTCGTTAGAGGGGAAGAAGCCGTGATAGGCTTTTTTAAATCTTAAAAGGTCCTAGTCCCCCATCAATACATTTGAAACCCCAGTCTTATGGGAAATGTTTTCTAAAGCTAGTAAGGTGTGAAAGATCTAAGTAGTTCCTGTGTGCACACAAATGGCTTTCCAATCAAGTATAATAATTTGGTTTGTGATTTTTTTTTTCTTTTTATCTTTATTATTGATATATAAGTCGATTTGTTAATTCTACCATTTAGTTTAATAGATTTTTTTATATTAAAGTTATGAAAAATTGTAATGATTATATATTCATTGACATGTTTTTTAATAAATTTGTATGTGACCAACAATTTGCTTGTGTTAGTTGGACGGTGATAAAATCATAATGACAACTCTCCTCTCAATTCTTGCAATAAGTGTCCAAATTAATAAGCCTATGATAAAAGATATGTTAACTTGCTATGGAAACTCCACTAGTAAAATTAGCTAATAAAAACAGTTTGGTATGATTTTTTTAATCTTTATTTACAATGGACTCACAATCTACACTCTAGATTGTTGCAAGTAAGAGATGGGTAACTTATTTTAAAAGAAGAGAAAGCAAAAAAGCAAAAAGAAAAAGAGAAAAGGTTAAGTCAAATCCAAGCTAATTTATTTTTTGGATGATTGCCCATTTAAAAACTAGGCCCCATTAGCTTTGATAAGAATAATTTTAGGAGATCCATTTTGTAATTTGGATTGAATATTTAGAGCTAGACATATCTCATTAGTCTAAATGTTAGACCCAAACTCACTTATTGTCGTGTGGGGCCAATGACTCACTAGGTTAACTCAACCCATTTGATCTAATTAATACCTAATGCCTTAGTATATTCCTGGGTTGAGTCTATAAATCTGAAGGCCAATTAATAAATGGATCAAAGCAACTCCACCTATGATGTTAATAGATGGAATTGGACCTGACATTCACTTCTAAAGTGTTGAGCTAGGGCCTGACTTTTTGCCTCATTAGTGATTCGGTTTTGCCTGCTCATGTTAGGGTATGGGCTCAAAACTGAAATATATTAAAGCCCAAGTGAACCACACCAAAAAAAACAACGAGGATTGAACACCCACCCTTAAAAACTTCTTAATAGTTATAAAAGTTTTCAGTCAAGCTAATAATTATTTTCCTTTCATTTAATTTTGTGTGATATTATGAAAATGTTAGATGACAAATAAACATCACTACATGCCCTAAAAAGATTACAACAATGTTGGACGCCATTTTCTCCATTGTTTATTGTGGCGTGGTCCAATTGGTCAATGGATATGCTTCAATTTTAGCCCGGTGCCATAAAATGAGTGGACGATGAACGGCATGGTTAAAACAGATACATCCATGTTGCCCCATAATCCTCATACTGCGTAACCAAGACGTGCTGTGTCCACCACGCAATCCACGTATAAAGAAGCCACCTACCAAAATTAGAGGGAATATGCTGAAAAGTCAAGACACACGGGGACATTGAATTTGGTCGTTGGCCATTTTTCTCATGCAAGGCCTGCAGATTATCAACGCTATCTACGTCCAAGGCATCCTGTTCAGAGTCTTGAAGAATGGCCCACTTCTGCGATACCTCTCGGATTCATGACACGTGTTCTAACCCCTCAGGACCTTTCCTAAACAGAGAGGCTGAATATGACGGTTGATACGTAAGCACTTAAAAGTTGTACACGTGGCATATATTAACTCAAATAAAATCCATTAGATTGTGCTGCCCACCGTCTATCTCACGATGGAGTGTAGAACAATCCTAACCTTTGATTGTGGGACCCTTTTGAAAAATGGACCATCGGACCGATTGGGTAGTGACCCCTCCATGGTCGGTGTTGTGGGCCTACCATGGTGTATGTGTTTTATCCATGCTGTTCATCCATTTTCCGGCTTATTGTAGGGCATAACCCCAAAAATGGGGTAGATCCAAATATCAGGTGGACCACACCACAGAAACGGTGGTGATTGAATGACCACGATTAAAAACTTACTAAGGCCCACTGTTAAATTTATTTATTTTTTGGTTAGCTTGTTAGTACACCCACGTGGGTTCACACTTCACTGTTAGCCACCCCCTCTAGGAATCGGTACCAAGACCTTGAAACAGGGTATTTTCCACTCAATCTACCACTTGAGCTATGGATCTGGGTGTAGGCCCATTGTAATATTTATTTTCCATCCAACCTGTTAATTAGGTGACAGATATGGGTAGAGCTGGGCATCGGACCGAGTCGGACCAGATTTGGTCCAACTCGATTCGGTCCGAAATCTACATGGTAGGATCCAAACCCGATTCGATCCGGCATCGAGTCTAGGCCATCGGAGTCGAACCGATCCGATGCATGGTTGGCCTAACCCGAACCGAGTCTGACTCGGTCAGGGAAACCGAGTCGGATCGGATTAAGTATGATCCTGATCAGATTTTTTAACAGTGAAAATCATTATCCTCGTTGTTATTTTCGGTGTGCTCCATTTGAGCTTTAGATATGATTCATTTTTTTACCAAATGTTCTAAAATGATCATGAAAAATGGATAAATGGTATGGATATAACAAATACATCATTGTGGGGCCCATGTTGAACTCCTTTGAACCGATTGTACAACACGCGAGGTTTTAAAAGTTACGGTTCTAAACAGCTGTGAATGGCGTCAATGTCAGTCTCATGTGTTGGTAATACACAGTATTAACATCACGTTAGCAAGTTAGGTGGGTCTGATCATGGTGCATGTGTTATATCAAAACCATCCATCCATTTGGCGAGCTTGTTTTAAGGCTTGAGACGAAAAATAAGATTGATCTAACTATTGAGTGGGCCACACTGAAAAAAGCAGTGAAGATTGAATGTCTATCATTGAAATCCTTTTTGGGGTCACAATCTGACGGAAGTTTTTGATGATTTCAAATTTGTTTTTCCTCTTAATTGAGGTCTTTGTGACCTTATGAACAGATTGGATGGAAAATAAATGTTATAGTGGGCCCCACAAATTGTTTAAAGGTGAAAATCATTCTCAGTTGCTATTTGTGGTGTGGTCCAGATGATCTTTAGATATGATCCATTTTTTTTGGATAATGCTCTAAATTGATCTGTAAATATATATGAACAATGTAGATATAATAAATACATCACTATGGGGCTATATAACGTTGATCTCCTTTGAATTCGTAGAGGAACATCGTCTTGGTATGTAACGCCCTAAAAATCAGGGGTCGAGTAGAAGCTCAGCTCCCAAGTTCCAACGCATCACTTATGCAACATAGGTAATGATGATTGAATGTTGTCCATATTAGTGCATTAAACATGAATGAGATTATACCAAATCAGCAAATCATACTCCAGAGACATTTAAATTACGCAAGCGGAAGACTGTGATAGATATATAAAATATATAAACTGTTATAAGTCTCCGGAGTGTGAACATGTTACTAGGTTAAATATATACATGTACACTCCCAAAATGTACAAAATGAATATACATGTGTGTTCCAAAATACAGAATAATAATGTAAGGGCATTTAGTCAGTGTCCCTGTAGCCCCGGCGATCAGGACACGACTCACATGAACCCGCCCGATAACTACATGTACGAGAATGCCTCCTTGTCATCCTCGAAGTCTGGCTCCGCCTCGTAGGCATCTCCACCACCTGCAGCTAAGACAGAGTCTGGTTGGTATTTAAAACACCGTCCCTTAACGTGGGAGTGAGTGATCAACTTAGTGGAGCTATAAAGCAAAGGTTAACATGTTATTAATTCAGTCAAGCAGTAATGATAAAGTAATACAATCAAGCATCCCTAAGTACTCTGGTTAATATAAACATGATATGTATTAATGATGCATGCCCTCGCCTACACTCCCTCTGTGAACTTCATCTCACAGTAGCAGCATGCATCCCTTCCACAGTGCTCAACTCCAACGCCAAAGGCACATGCAATGTGGTGCATGAACATGATTACTGAGTTCTTATTAGACCTTTTCATATAGCAGGATTGGGAAGCTAAGGTACCTCTATTATATCAATTCTCAAACAATGATCCATTCTAGGGTCGTCAATCCTAGCAGTCACATACGATAGGCAAGTTCAGGTCACTACCACCAACGCCCTACTAACTGACAGTTTATTTTCGAAGGCTCATTACCAATCTGACTAGGAACCACAGCCAGGCTGCGCCGGGGTAGGCCTAGTTTATACTCTAGTTGCTACGAAAAGACTCATCGCCTCAATGCAGTCTCAGAGTATGCTCGAGGTCACTACAAAGGGCTCGTCACCTGATCAGTGTAGGCCGACAGCTCGAATACAGTGTCCCATACCACCGTATTCGGCTCATGAGGTGATGTTGCTCACTGGTCACTACGGAGAGGCTCGTCGCCCCGGCGTAGGCCGAGAACTCGACCACGGTGTCCCATACCACCATGTCCGACTCATGAGTCTTAGCGGATCGAGGTACCAAGGTTAACGGGGTTTCCACTGGTGAGTTTGGTACCTTAGGTTCAAGCAGTAGCATCCATACATGGTGAGCATAGATCGGGCCAATCGGATTACTTGACGAGCTCGACTGGTACGAGCACACATCAAGTTGATCGACATGAAGTGCGTAAGCACTCCATGTGGCCTAACCACTGTTAACAACCCAAGTACGACTCGGATTCATCGAACACGTCTAGTGTGGCGAAACAACCTTAGCCACCAATCAGGACCTGTTACCGATTGCCTGGACTATACCATAGTCCCAAATACACTCCAAAATAATTTATTTAACATGTGATAATCAAGAACTGCACGTGACAATCAATCCACATAGAGATCTTATTTGAGCATTTTAATAAACACCTAGTGTACATGTTAACATATATAGGCATTTCATCACAGATCACATAATAATATGATAGGTTACATAAAGGAAACTATAAGTATAGATAAGGGGGTTGAGAATCCTGTCTCAACGCCCTTATATCATACCTTTAAACAAGCATTTACTCATTCAAACATTTTCATAAGCACTTAGACTACACACTTCAACATACGTAACGTATGTTAGCGATAACGAGTGTTAGGGCAAATCCTTTCACCAAGGAGTTGCCACACGCATAACAGCCATACATTCACGACGAATAATCATGGTAAGCACGAATCCAAATTCCATACTCATTCAATCATACCAACAAACACATGGAATACACTATATTCAACATAGTTCATATATATATGTAAAACGCGGAAAATATCGTATCTAAGCATATGATAACATTCAAGTTAGTCATAAATCATTAACTGACATTGAAAGCCTTGAAAACCATAACCTAAACATTTATAGTCCGCACCTTTCACCGGTAGACTCGTATCGAACTCAGTTTGTACACTAAGTCTTCGTCTATGGCATGATGGCTACCTATTGCATGAAATAGGTTAGCTATTTCATTACATACTCTATTTGGATCTCTAAAACAGATTAGGGTTAGGATTTCTTACCCAAGTACCGAGTCAAAATCGCCGGAATAGTGATATGATAACGGTGGTTAAGCACGTGGAGTGGCGGGATCGAATCCCAGGAACAATCTCCCACTTTCCCTCTCTTCTCCTCTCATTCTCTTCTCTTCCTTCTCTCCTCTCTCCTAGGGCTGAAATTCGTATGGAATGAGAGAGGGGTGAGTTTAGGTCTTTATATAGGCCTAGAACTGATGTAAATGGCCTCAAGGCCATGGTATACTTAGGTTATAGCTAAAAGTCAGTTGTTTCGGCTCAACGGGCACATCTGGAGGCCCCTTTTCTACATGCAGTTGGACTTAAGCTTTCTGACATTGGATCTAGGTCGAGTTAAGTTTTCGGTCCGATCGAATTAGTGAATCAGCCGTGGGGGACCAGTTTTAGTTTAATGGTAACTGATACTCAATCAGGGTCACAAGTGCACTAACCTGTGTTGAAAATTTTCCCTGATCCGAGGGTTTAATTGGGTCAGATCTGATGGTCTGAATCCTCAGATTTGGCCTGCAAGTGAACAACTCAATTCACTTAAGTTTTAATTCATTTCATAAAGATATTCGCGTTTCTCACACACTTCGCTCTGGGCTTAAGTTGTGCATTTTTGAACACTATCTAGATTTGATTTCTAAGATGGTTGTCAAGTCCAACAAGGCAGTCATAACCGTATAGTTTCGTGGTAATCAGACTTTCGATGCGCGGTCCAGGTCCGATACGGAGTTTCGGTGTACTCCCAAGAGCAACCAAGTTTAGAGAATGATCCTAGATTTCAGGGTAATGTAGTGTCAATGACTCTATGCGTTTTGGGTCTTGCAGTTCGTATTTAAAGCGGTTATAGCTAATTTCACAGATAATCTAGTTTGAGACTTAGCTAATTATCGTCAAATTTCTAAACGATTTGGTCCTTAGTGATTTCTACCGGAGGTGGTACTCGAGTCTTTGTACGGATTTTTTCGGGGCGTTACATGGCACAACATGTACCTACACCTAGGTTGGCAGCCAACTTCTAAATAGCTATGTGTGGTACACCAACAAATCATTTTACTATTGTACACAGCAAACTCTATTAGGGCCCACCTTGAATGCATGTGATTTATCCACGTCGTCCATTTGTTTTTGCAGATCATTTTAATGGTCGAACCTAAAATTAATGTATATGCAAAGCTCAAGCGGACCATACCATAGGAAAAAGTAAAAGTATCAAAAGAACTACTTCGGATCGGGTAGGATCGGATCGGTCTGGATCCATTCGAATCGGTTTTTGGGTCGGGTCGGATCAAGGCCAATCCGAACTCGACCCAAAAAGATTTCGGATCTGGATGGGGCTACCCGATCCGCACCGATCCAGACCGTTGGTTCGGTTCTGATCGGGTCTAATCCACCGGATCAGGTCTGTTTTGCCCAGCTCTAGATATGGGCAAAGAGAAAACATAATTATCGACTTGATCTAGAACTTCTATCGTCCCTAAGAAGTTTCTAATGGTGGGTGTTATTTCCTGTGGTGTGGTCCACCTGAGATTTGGACCTGCCTCATTTTTGGCCTAATGTAATAAAATGATCCGGCAGATTGGATGGACAGAGTGGATAAAACACATACATCATTGTGGAGCCCACATCACCGAATAGTACCAAGGGGTCACAACCGAATCCATGTCCAGGACCATCGAATATTCTTCATTTTTAACCGTCCAATAAATGTCCACCAATCCGTTTGTGAGATGATCAAGTTAGCTTAATTTTTGGTCCATGATATATCTATACTCATGGGCATAATTTGGACAGTTTAATTTATTTTCTTGTATGCCACGTGTGCAATTTCTAAGTGGTTGAGTATCTTCCATCACACTCTACCAGAGTATAAAAGTTTTTTCTCTCCAATATGTCCCGAGAATTCACACGAGAAATTGAACAGAAATCACATGAGAAATTGAACGTACCCTGGAATTCGGTGCTGAAAATGGGACTTATTTGACACTCCGACTGCGGGTGAGGCATGATACACAGGCACTTAGAAACTCTACACTAGGCATATACTAACTTTAAGTTAAACCAACAAAATTGTGTAACTCACTTTGCTACCAAGTCAAGGTCCCAAAATCATATTTCTTTAATAATCCTAACCTCGTATTTGGCGGCACTCTTATATCGAAGTAGGATTGTTGAATATTTTTTCATTCCTAAACCGTCCATTAAATGTCCACCAATTTGATAGTGAGTTCAGCAAACAAGCCTTAGTTTTTGGTTCATGACGCATATTACATGGAACTTCGTTGGTCGACCGTTTAATTAGAGCTACTTTTATTCTTTTGTGCAAGTTATAAATAATCTCTAAAGTGCCTGTGTATCATCACATGCTACCGGTGTATCAAACCTCTTCTTTCTCCACACCCAACAAGCAGATTTAGTAGTTTAATCCAATGCGGACCCTCTCTTTGCCATAAACAGGTAAATTTTGATTGTCGCAATTTAACTAGACTACATCATCACACACGTCATTTAATGCAGTAGTGTTGAAAACGTTAGTGATGGCATGCATGGATTAATCACAATGTTGGAAAGCAGGATTTCTCAGCTTGTGACAAGTAGAGGATCCGGATTCTTATCATTAAAGTTGATAAAGTGCTCTCCTTGATTTTGGAGTTGTTTTTTATGGGTTCTCTTCGATCAAAGCGTAAACATCGACCGTTCTCCATTATCAAATCCACCCCGCTCACAATTAAAAGGTAAGAAACGAACTTTACTTCTTAACTTAGGTTTTTTTTAGAATGAATTGCATGAATCTCTCTTCATTCATTTGAATTTGGTGTAGAAATCATTTTTTTTTCCAAAACCCTAACCCTAGGAGTTCGAAATCGGAAATAATTTTTTAAGATGTGGACCATTATTCCTATGTTGCCATTTATCGACTCTTAAGGGTCTCGGTTAATGATTTGTTGTTTATAGATAGTTTGGTTTATGCTAACATATTCACATTTTGATTTGATCGCAACATGCACTATACCAAAGTCGTTGAACTGGAATGGGTGAGATTTTGATTTAGGAACGGCTTTAAGCCATTCTTGATTTGCAACGGTTATAAACCGTGCTACAATTTGTTGTTGTTTTAACGGTCTATGTTGTCATTTCCACTGTTTTGTTGGTGCGTCCCAATTGAGTTTTAGATCTTCTTAGTTTTTATTATTTTGTTTTATTGTTTTATTTAAAAACAGATGGACGAAATGGATTCAACTAGAATCCTCTCAGTAGACCCCAAAAGGCCTAAGTGGCACATTGCTCTATATTTACCATAGATTACCGAATCATTTTCACCCTTATCTTACGCAAAAAGGCCCAAAACCCTCATTTAACATCCGTCTCCCTCTCCCTCTCCCTCTCCCTCTCTCAATCTCCTTCTCTTTTAATTAATCTCCCTCTCCTGATCTCAACCCTTATCTTACGCCAAAAGGCATAAAACCCTCATTTTTTCGGCACATGTGTTATTGGTTGCTTATTGATGCTCACATGTCTGATAAAATGCCTAAGTAATTGAATATGTTATTTCATTGATGCTCACATGTTTGATGGAATGCTTAGGTGAATGTGTGGTTTTATTAATGCTCATATGTTCAATGAAATGCTTAAGTGATTGTGTTATGTTATTGATGCTCACATGTTTAATGAAATGCTTAAGTGATTGTGTTGCTAAATTTAGACTTCATATGAAATCGTGTTATGATTGCCTAATGAATTATTAGTCCTTAACGATGTTTAGAATTGCTTACGATATTGGGTCAATTGGAAAATTGCCTAAACAAATGGGTGGCCCAAGTTAGGTTGGCACCCTAGGCTTGTTCGATTAACTTGGGTCGAACACGGATGACTGACAGTAGCTGGACTATATGGGATGCTTACACCTAATGTTGGTTGTGCCGAGATTCTCCTAAGTCAATCAAATTAGTCTAACAGCCGACTGATCATGTATGTTCACAATGTATGACATAATCAAATGAAATCTAAGATACCCCATTCCTATTAAACAAGTTTACTCATAACCATTAGCGGTATGACTCACAAGACTCATGAGCTGGGCATAGTGGTATGTAACTTCGTGTTTAAGCTGTCGGCTTATGTTAGGGTGACGAGTCTTCCTGTAGCGACCAATGAGAAATCATGAAGGCTACGAGCCTACTATATCATAAATGGAATAGATGCCACGACTGCACCATAATTGCGTTTGAGTGATGACTCTTTATTTACATATTTTTTTGCTCATTAATGCTCATGTCCTCTTGTGTCTTTGATCTTTATTTTCCAATGGCTTAATCGACTACATGACAAATGGACTCACGTGATTGACAAACAAAATGCACAAATTAGTGCACTAATGAAAAGAATTTAAATGATGTATTGTACATCTTTCATGTCCCCACTAAACAACTTCTTTGTCTTCATATTCTAAAAAACACAATGTCATGCCCCAAAAATCGGCACCCGAGTACAGAGACCCCAGTCTCGAGTTTCGGGTGTGAACCAAATGAAACGCACATGTAACCTCGTTCAAATTCATATTCATTCCACACACGAATAATTAAAGTAGCACAATTCAACTTAGTGAATTCAAAATGAGGTAGAGATAACAAAAAAATCTATAAATATAGGGCTAACAGTCAAAGTACAATTCCAATAGTGGTGATCTCTCAAAATGAGGATTATACAAACACAAAGATAATACAACAAAATTAATACATAGAGCACGCCCAGTCGAGAACTCCGACATATACATGTACAAAATTTAAATAAAAGAAGGGTCATCTAGTTTCGCCTGACACTCCCAAGACATCACAGCAAAAGATCAAGCTGATCCAAGCCTACCCGCCGGAGGCCTCGATAGCATCTGCATCAACAACATTACCTGGTTAGTGTTTTAAAATACCGTCCCAAGTGAGAGTGAGTAGCTAACTTAGTTCTTCCATTAGTTCTAAGTTACACATATTATCAACTCAATTCGTACAGGTAATAATAAAGCAAGTAGACAATCACTTCCTAGATACTTTTATTAAATGCACGTATGAAATCGTGATATGATGCATGCTCTTACAATCCAATACTCCCTCACAAGTGACTCCAATACATATTTTACAAATAGTAATACTCCCTCATAAGCGATTCTAATGCCAAATTGCAACAATCTAACAATGCAATGCGATTGATGTGTATGTTAGCCAAATAGTTGAAGTCTCATTCATCCAGCATGTTGGGGAAGCTAGGGTGCTACCATTTTATCATGGTCTCAACCAGATCATAAGGCTCAGGGTGGCTGTAATGGCTCTTCACCTGTCCCTTTATCCGTTTTTGGGTTCATCGCTCAAGCGACGACTCCCCGACCAATGCAGGAATAACACTACCCTGACCGATGAATGAGACTTCAACTATTCGGCTAACATACACATCAATCGCATTGCATTAGTTAGATTGTTGCAATTTGGCATTAGAATCGCTTATGAGGGAGTATTACTATTTGTAAAATATGTATTGGAGTCACTTGTGAGGGAGTATTGGATTGTAAGAGCATGCATCATATCACGATTTCATACGTGCATTTAATAAAAGTATCTAGGAAGTGATTGTCTACTTGCTTTATTATTACCTGTACGAATTGAGTTGATAATATGTGTAACTTAGAACTAATGGAAGAACTAAGTTAGCTACTCACTCTCACTTGGGACGGTATTTTAAAACACTAACCAGGTAATGTTGTTGATGCAGATGCTATCGAGGCCTCCGGCGGGTAGGCTTGGATCAGCTTGATCTTTTGCTGTGATGTCTTGGGAGTGTCAGGCGAAACTAGATGACCCTTCTTTTATTTAAATTTTGTACATGTATATGTCGGAGTTCTCGACTGGGCGTGCTCTATGTATTAATTTTGTTGTATTATCTTTGTGTTTGTATAATCCTCATTTTGAGAGATCACCACTATTGGAATTGTACTTTGACTGTTAGCCCTATATTTATAGATTTTTTTGTTATCTCTACCTCATTTTGAATTCACTAAGTTGAATTGTGCTACTTTGATTATTCGTGTGTGGAATGAATATGAATTTGAACGAGGTTACACGTGCGTTTCATTTGGTTCACACCCGAAACTCGAGACTGGGGTCTCTGTACTCGGGTGCCGATTTTTGGGGCATGACATTGTGTTTTTTAGAATATGAAGACAAAGAAGTTGTTTAGTGGGGACATGAAAGATGTACAATACATCATTTAAATTCTTTTCATTAGTGCACTAATTTGTGCATTTTGTTTGTCAATCACGTGAGTCCATTTGTCATGTAGTCGATTAAGCCATTGGAAAATAAAGATCAAAGACACAAGAGGACATGAGCATTAATGAGCAAAAAAATATGTAAATAAGGTGCCTTGGTGATCCTAACCATTGACCCAAAACAACCATTGAACTTCTAAATGATCCTGACCTTATAGGCAAATATTGTTGATCATCCCTTAGACTTAAGAGCATAATTGGAACATGATAAGTAAGGTTATAAGAGGTGTAAAGTTGCTGTGAAATCGTATGCCCAAAACAATAAATTTTTGGATCTTTAATGACATTGAAGATCCCCTCGATGGAATCGAGTAGGTAACTTAGATCTATCCAATAAATATATATATATATATATATATATGTATTTATATATTTGAGTTACTCAATGGCATCGAATGGACCCTTCAATGGGTCCCTTCGATGCCATCGAAGACTACTCGATGACATCGGGTAATAAAGTATAAACTGTCCGACAACAATTCAGTTGAAAATCTAATTTTCTCGATGGCATCGAAGCCCTGCTCGATGCCATCAATAGAGCCATTTTCTGGCCTTTTTTTTTACCGTTGGAGCTCAGACTTTATATATATAAGGCATTCGGTTCTTGGACATTTAGATGAGGTTTTTTGGTGCAATAGAAGCTTAGGTGATTCCATGATCATATCCCTCATCCTAGGCTTCTAAACTAATAACTTCTAAGACATCTTTCTTGAGATTAACACTCTAATAAGAATTTCAACCTCCAACTTGAAGATGTGCTTGAGATTCATTTTATAGAGATTAAACTCAACCTCTATAGGTATATCCTTGTCTAAATCTTCTAGAAGACCCATTTAGGTGAATCCCTCAGGATTATAATACTTTTATTAGTTGTAGGAGATTCACAACCTCCAATCACCTTGGTCACCTAAATAAATCACTACATGCAAGATGTTTGATCTTAGAGCTGAAGCATTAATAACGCATTGACATTATAATTGAGGGAGCGAAGAAGAGATGATTAAAGCACAAGAGAGTATTGATCAAGCAACCTAAGATGACGCTACAAAAGGGGCTCAATTTGACAAGTTGTCATTTGTAAAAGTATATGAATACTCCTTCATTGTGTAGGATTGTGTGTAGAGTTTGAATTACCAAAATCAATTAGGTTCTTGTATAGAACATTGGTTCTTATGTAGTACCTAAATTCAAGTCATTGTGTAGGCCACCAAACATGGGTGTATACATTTTAGTATTCGAGGGAGCCTTCGGTGGGAGTAAACGTAGGTCCTTAGATTATGACCGAGGTTGTTGGTTAGCTAATAGAAAACAAACTCAAGTAAGCCTTCGGTGGGAGTGTATGTTAAGGTCCTTGTGTAAGACTGTAAATATTATAGGTGAACCTGATTTAAAACCTTCGATAGTGAAATCTGGTACTTTTATGGGTTGAGTGCGTCCACCGGGAGTGGAGTAGGAAAACTAAACCACTATACATGTTTGTGTTTGGATTTGTCTTTAAGAATTTGTTTAATTATTCTTATGTGATTAATGTTTAATTATATGTATGCATGATTAGATGCATGTTAGGAGATTATATGCAACACACCGTACTTTTCAGTACTCGAGTGTTACCATGAATAACTAACTTAGTGTAAACATAGATCTAGCCACTTTAGACATTCAACTTCCTGCTAGCCTAAATCCATTCGTTGAGTATAATCTTTGTCCATAAACCAACCCATCCCGCCGTTGAATTCGAAAAATTGACCATCACGTTATGTGAAGAACCTATTTTTAGGACTCGACCTCTTGATAAGAGAATCTAACCATCCACTAGTAACCTATAGTACTGGATCATTAAATCCATCAATCATCATCCTTGGAAATGGGTTGTGAATGTCACATGATATATTGTAAGAATGGAACCTTAAATCCGGTCGTACATCACTAGGTGGATAGTTTTTGGGCCACTAGAACCCTTTAGATCGATGATGATCAAATCTAAAAGAAATCCAACCATCAGATTAGTGAGAATCGATAGTTGACTGTGAGATCACTTGGTGTGGTCCATCTGAGCTTTAAATCAACCCCATTCTTGGACTTATGGCCTTACATAGTCGATGAATTAAATGGATGGAGTGGATTGGTTCACACAGTATAGTGGACCCCACTTTTAGAGTCGTGAGTGCACGAGGGGTGTGCACTGAACTGGGCAACCTAGTTAAACTCGTTGACCCGAGCTCTCCCGAAAAGGAGAGAATCTCTCCTTGTTATGTCTATTCTTCCCACCGTAACTAGCGGTGACCGATTGTTTAAATTTCGGCTTGCCTCCTACGATCACCTTAATGATCTAAATTATCCATCTTATGCACAACAAGGAATCGACCAAAACCTTGGCTGGTCCACCCGATGGCTTACACACGTGTACACATGAGCACCATCGTAAGAAGGTGGCGGGTGTGACATTCTCTAAAAATGGAAGTTCCGTATCACAACAGCCTGGCGATCTGCGTGTTCCTCCCTCTAGCCAGCTTAGTCGTTGGATGAAATCATCCTACCCCTCCATCCTAAGGCTTTCTTAATAGCCGATAAGGCTTCCACCAGCCGCCGCATGCGAATCTCAAACCCATTAGGTAAATGCTAATCATCGCCCATCTTCTCTGTTGGCTGGAAGAACCTATCACTTTCTTGTGGGCCCCATCTTCCAATCAAAAACATCCATCTAGTGGCCCTTAGCACTAGATGGCTATCTATAACAATAAATGTCTTTCATGCATTCAAAACGAGGAGTGATTGACCGATCTTATCCAACTGAGTTCGCTCGGGATAGCGGTTTGGAGCCGTTATCTCGTAGCTCACCTCTGATTAGTTGCATATGAACTGTCTATAGTAGGAGTAATAGGGCATATAAAGGCTCCTTTCATGGTGCTCCTCTCTAGAAATAGAAAATAAGAGAGAGAGAGAGAGAGCCATGAGCGTCATTCTCTCCCTACCACACCGTAGCAAGTCGAGATTCTCCCCCTGTCCAGGGCCAGTGAGAGGAAGAAAGAAGAGAGAGAAAAGATAAAAGAGAGAAAGAGAGAGGAAGAGAAATGAGAAAGGGAGAGGGTGAGTTCGAGAGTGAGTCGAGCCGAGTCACTATTATTAGCTCGTGGGTGCTCCGTCGAGTTGGGTCTAGTTTAGTCCAACAACTCTGTTGGCGTGTGTGTCTGAGCGAGAAGAAAAGAAAGAGAGAAGAAGAGAGTGAAAGAGAGCAAAGACAAGAGGGAGAGGGAGTAAGTCTACTTGTTGTCCGAGTCATGACTCGCTGGTGTGAGTTGCTGGTCAGGTTTAGGTCAAACGATCTTGCTGAGGTGAGAAAGCAAGAAAGGACAAGAAAAAGGAGAGGGAGAGAGGAAGAGAAATGATAGAGAAAGGGAGTTTGAGTCTGAGTTTAAGATCAGGTCGAGTCATGGGCTATTGGGCTAAGTCATGGACTCGCTCGAACTCAACCAAGTCAAGTCCTGACCTTGCTGGTCGGTCTGAGAGAAAGAAAGAGAAGAAAAGAAAAGCAAGAAGGAGAGAGGAAGATAGAGAAGAGAGGAGAGTGCATTGTTTTCCTCACTAACTTGACTTGAACCAAGTCGTGGAGCTTAGTCATAGGCCAGGTCAAGCCCATTCCTAGGAGATTTCTAATCCAGTTGGCTATGTTTTGGGATCTCAGTTGTTGGTTCAAGTCTCATGCATTTTGGTTCTTTAGGTAGCATCACGTTAGGGTGGTGGACTTGGCCTGGAATCAAGTTCATGTGAGTTGAGGTAAAATTTGATCATTTCATTGAGTTATTAAATTTTGGGTCACTTAAGTTGTTTTAAAGCCGATACCTATGTTTGTTGTTGTAGCCTCTATAGTTAAGCCTTGAGATCTTGAGTTCTTAGTTGAACTAAGAGGTGATGACTCCCCCTTTAAGCTTCCCATTTAAATTCGTCAATCTTGATATAGTTGGTGCTTTAATCTCTCACATTTAGTATCTCCTAAGTTACTTGCTTAATTTACTTATCTTACTATGTGAATATGCCAATATGTTGCGAAATCGACTTTTGTATTAGATAATTGACATGTCTCTTTACCCTGATCCATAGCTCACGTAGTAAACTGAGTGAAGATACCTTGTTTCAACATTGAGGTCTTGGTATCGATTCCCTAGTGGGGGTGGCTAACAGTGGAGTGTGTACTGACAGTGGCTTGTGTACTAACAAGCTAACCCAAAAAAAAAAAAAAAGAGTAAGCATGAATGCTTTGATTGTTACATGATATCTCAAGTTGTTGAATTTGTTAATTAATTATATGCTTGCCACTTGTGATTACTTTTTTTTAAAATTTATGAATAGAACTTGTTTTGGACTTACCATCTTGCGGGCCATTTGTGCCCTACATGGCTTTGATCACATATTTTCCATATGTGGCTTTTGATTGCATATCAACCATACGTGGTTTTGATTGCACATTTGCCTTATGTGGCTTTGATCGCATATTTGCCCTACATGGCTTTGATCGCATATTTGCCCTATGCGGCTTCGATGGGATATTTGCCCCTTAGCGGTTGTGATGGAATATTTGTTCCTTTGTGGCTTTAATGATTATATTTGTATAAACTTGTTAATTTTCAGATCATTATGCGGAGTTCGATATGATTTCTAGGTAAAGCTGAAGTTCATTTATTGATTTTTTTTAGTCGCTTTGTGGAGTTCATATGATTTTCGAATGACACTAGAGTTCACGTGTTGTTTCTCTCTTCATCTTGCGGAGTTCAGTTATATTGTAATTTTCGGGTGAAGCTGAAGTTCATTTATTGATTTTCTACTCATCTTATGGAGTTCACGTTCAATATGATTTCCGGGTGAAGCAGAGGTTTGAGTGTTGATTTTCTATTCATCTTGCGAAGTTCAATTGTATTGTGATTTCTAGGTGAAGCTAAAGTTCACATGTTGATTTTCTAGTCACCATGCGGAGTTCATATAATTTTCGAGTAAAGTTGAAGTTCATTTATTGATTTTTCGGGTGACCGTGCGGAGCTCTATATGATTTCTGGGTGCAATAGAATGTCGTATGTTGATTATCTGACTATCTGGACATATTCACTTGTATTTCGATTGCTACTACATTTTTCTAATGGTGAAATTATATTGATTGGTTATATCTCTAAGCATATGATCATGATTTTGAATTGCATTATTTAATATCTCTCTTTATGTCTTACGAATTATACCAGATTATGAATAATGAACGTGTAATCTTATAGGTTATTCTTCACTGCGATAGCCATTGACGCTATTAAAACACATCAGTTGATGCAGGTGTAGAGTGAGACGATGCGGTTTACTTGGTTGCTGGGATAAATCGGGCAATTGAGGAGCTAGATGAGTTCCTAATGGCGCATATTGAGCTTCATCATTAGTTTATGAATTTTCATTTTTAATTAGCGCACTTTTGGTATTTGGGTTGTATAAGTCCTGTATGGGTGTAACAATTTAGATTCTTGTAATGATTGTAAAATTTTTACTCAATGCATGGTTTACTCCGTTAATAATTGTTGCTAACTCTGATTGATGATAAGATTGTTTAAATTTAAACTGAAAATTTAAATGCTAACGCTTGGGTTTTCGGGAAATGAGTAGTATACTTGGGTTTCAAAAATCAGGATGTTACATTATAGGTAGCACATCCTACACATACATGCATACTATCATTTATAAAATAGTTGCTTAAATAGCATATCATTTATAATCTATGTGATTAGCTTGGAAACCTTAGAGTTAATTGCCTTGTTTAGTTTAATTTGCATATTAGTTTATGTAGGTAATTGTGTTTTAAAATGTATAAATTTTATTTGGTTCTAATCACCCCTCCCTCCCCCTCCCCCCATCTACGACATAGCCTTCATTCCATAGCTTTGCCAAGCTTTGGTGCATAGTCATGTCATCCCACAATGTAATTTCAATTGGTATAAGAGAGAGTAGCTCTTGAAGGGCTTAACTGCCTTGAGTTGTTCCAATGGGCTTAAGAATGATATCTACCCAAGAGGGGTGTGCCGTTATACGACCATCATATTTTGACGGGTCTAACTACGCCTATTGGAAAGTTATAATGAGGGTTTTTCTAAGATCCCATGATCCTATAGTTTAGGCAATTATCAAACAAGATGGACGATGCCCATGAAACAAGTCGTGGTTAATAGTAGAACCATTAGCTCTCCCAAAGATAAATCCAAATGGAGTGCCAATGAGAGAGCACGGTATACCTATGATGTCAAAGCTCTTAATGTTATTCATTGTGTGGTTTTTCCCAATGAATTTAAACGCACTGCACATGTGAAACTGTGAAGGAAGCGCGAGACATATTGGAAATCTCCCACGAGGGAACTAACATAGTAAAAAGATTGAAGATTTAGCTCTTAATGACTCAATTCAAAAACATAAGAATGAAAGAGTGAAACTTTCATGGAATTTTACTCTAAACTTAATGATATTTGCAATTCTATATGGGGTTTAGGAGAAATAATTCCGGAAAGGCGTAATATAGAAAAATTTGTAAATCCCTATCAGATAGGTTCACTCCCAATATAACTTCGATAAAAGAGTCTAGAAATATAGATGCGATGAGATGAAAGTAAAAGAACTCCTAAGTTCCCTACAAACATATGAACTGTACTTTAAGGCCTTCTCTAGTGCAAAGAAATTAGTTGCCCTCAAAATATTTCTTAAACATTCACATAGACATAAGATTGTTAAATCTGAAAGTGATAGTGATGATGAGGAGGAGGAAGAGAAATTATTTAGAAAATTTAAGAAAATCCTTAAGTTTAGTAGAGGAAAGAGTTATGACAAGAAGGATAAGATGGTTGAAAATCGTTAAGGTAAATCTATAAAACAACTTAAACAAGTCAAATGTTACAATTGTAAGGGCTACGGACATATTGTTACCAATTGCCTTGGAAAAGTAAGATCCAAAGGCAAGGCTATGCTAGTAACATGAGATGATACAAATGAATCTGAATATGTTCCGAAAACTCCTCTAGTATTGAAGACCTTAGTCACATACATGTCTTAATAGTCGACACCACAGTATCCCTTCCTAGAGACTTAGGAGAACA
Source organism: Magnolia sinica (assembly GCF_029962835.1). Taxonomy (NCBI): domain Eukaryota; kingdom Viridiplantae; phylum Streptophyta; class Magnoliopsida; order Magnoliales; family Magnoliaceae; genus Magnolia; species Magnolia sinica. The sequence goes on along the minus strand of NC_080576.1, from coordinate 88,408,015 downwards.
TAACACCTCAAGTAGGTGACCTTATAATGTCCCTTTGGGTTGAATTAAAAATAAGAGGATTTCAACATCAATGATGTGCTCTATAGTTAAATAAGAGGATTAAGCCTCTTTTATGAGCACCATAGCAAAATCAGAGGATCTAGCCTCATCTTATGCTTAATTAGTAAATTCGAGATTTATAACTTTATTTATATTGATAGTTTAAACTTTAAATTTGCTAAATGTTGATATCATATGTTTTCTCTTAAACTATCATTGGTCATTCCTAATTTGATTGGTATATCTTTTGAATGATTATAATAAGCATGCTCCATGTATTTAACAATTATATACACCATTTAATCCCCTATTAATATGTGCCTTGTAATTAGTGAATCTACGACTCATAGAGTTGTTCCATACTATGTTTTTTATTAGTATATTTATTAGAACTAACTTTGAAAGTGCCCTAGTTTATCAATTAGCATGAAGTTAAAGTCTTGGAGTCAAGTGAGCCCCAAGAAAAAAGATTGAAGACTCGAAGGTTTGAAAACAACTAAGTCAAGTCAAGGTAAGAAAGACTTTATCAAACCTTATACTAAAACCCTCCAAACTGTAACGTCTCGGAAAAATCCATAAAAAGACCCGAGTGCCACCTCAGGCAGAAATCATTAAGGATCAAATTCTTTAGAAATTAGATGAAAATTAATTAAGTACTAAACTGAATTGATTGGCGAATTAGCTCGAATCACTTTCTATATGAACTACAAGACCCAAAATTAGCAGAATTGCTAACTCTACATTTTCTAAAAACTTAGGATCAATCTCAAAACCCAGTTGCTCTCAGGAGCATCTTGAAACTCCGTATCAGACCTAAACTGTGCATTGAAAGTCCGATTACCACGAAACTATACGGTTATGACCGGCTTACTGGGCTTGACAACCATCTCGAAAATCAAGTCTAAATAGTATCCAAAAATGCACAACTTGAGTCCGGAGCGAAGTGTGTGAGAAACGCGAATATCTTCAAGTAATAGACTCAAACTTAAGTGAATTGGGCCGTTCACTTACAGGCCAAGTTTAAGGTTTCAGATCGTCAGATTCTGACCCAACTACACCCTTAGATCAGGAAAAATTTCCTACACATGTCAGTGTACTTGTGGCCCTGATCGAGTGACGATGGCTGTCAAATCGAAAGTGGTCCCCTGCGATCGATCTAGAAAACTGATCAAACTGAAACTTTAACCTGACATAGATCCATTGTTAGGAAACTTTCTCCGGACCGTATGCAGGAAATGGACCTCTAGATGAGCTCCGTTGGCTCGAAACAGACAACTTTTGGCTATAACCTAAGTATACCATGGCCCTGGGGCCATTGACATCAGTTCTGGGCCTATATAAGGGCCTTAACCCACCCCTCTCTCTTTCCATACGAAATTCCTAACCCTAGGAGAGAGAAAAGAGAAAAGAGAAGGAGAAAGTGAGGAGAAGAGAGAGTGAGTGAGAGATAGTTGCTGGGATTCGTTCCCACCGCTCCACGTGCCGAATCATCCTACCTGTATCGCTACACTGTCGAATTCGAAACTATTTTTGGATAAAAAATCCTAACCCTAATCTGTTTTAGGTATCCAAATAAGTAGATCGGTGAAATAGCTAACCTATTTCATGATATAGGTACCTGTTATTCCGTATTTGGGAACGTAGGATTCGAACTGAGTTTGATATGAGTATACCAACGAAAGGTGCGGACTATAAATATTTAGGTTATAGTTTTCAAGGCTTTCAATATCAATAATGATTTATGACTGTGTAACGTCTCGAAAAAAACCCGTACAAAGACCCGAGTACCACCTCAGGCAGAAATCACCCAGGACCAAAACCTTTTAGAAATTAGGTTAATGCTAGCAAGTGCTAAACTAGAGTGCTTATGAAATTAGCACTAATCGGTTTAAATATGATCTGTAAGACCAAAAATATGCAGAATCATTGATACTACATTACCCTGAAATCTAGAATCCATCTCAAAACCCAGTTGCTCTCGGGAGCACACCGAAACTCCGTGTCGGACCTGGACCGCACGTCGATAGTCTGATTATCCCAAAACTATATAGTTATGACTAGAGCTGTACACGAGTCGAGTCGAGCCGAGTATCGCACTACTCATACTCGGCTCTTAATGCTCGAGTCGTGCTCGTACTCGACTCTACTCGGCCAACGAGCATGAACTCCCTGCTCGGACTCTACTCACCCAAGTACAAGCCGAGTACGAGTAGATAACGAGTCGAGTCGAGTCCAAGTTTTCGAGGCGAGTTCGAGTACGAGCAGAAATTGGCCAGATTTAAGGCCATCCAAGGTCCATATTTTGGACAAATTTGTGGGCCGTCTAACAGTCCAAAAATTGGACAGATTTAAGGCCATCCTCACTGTCCAAAATGGACAGATTGTGGGCCTTTCTCATGGCAAAAAATTGGGCAGATTTGAATCACATTAGGCATACAATAATAAAAAGAAAAAGAAAGTATGGATAAGGATTAGGGACTCTTACTCTTTGCGGACGAGTAGGGCAGGGACGAGCATGCAGGGCAAGGACGAGCGTGCAGGGCAAGGACGACGGATGAGTAGGGCAGGGACGACGGACAAGTATCTCCACCCTTTGGTGCAGCGGACTAGCGGTGCAGGGCACCGGACAGGCCACAGGGACGAGAGAGAGAGAAGGAAGAAGAGGGACGACCGGACAGGGGACAGGGGAGGAGTGAGAGAGAGAGAGAGGGAAGAAGAGGGACGGCCGGCCGGTTGCTGGGAGAGAGAGAGAGAGAGAGAGAGAGAGAGAGAGAGAGGGAAGGGGGTTTTCGTTTTTGAACGGGCGCTGCTTGAAAACGACTCAGACGAGTAGGGTTTTTTTTAAAAGTGAGTTATATATACCGGTACACGAGTCGAGTACGAGTCGAGTACCGAGTCGAGTACTTCTCAACTCGTACTCTACTCGTTTTCTAAACGAGCCTTATAAACCCGCTCGTACTCGGCTCAAAATCACACGAGTCGAGTACGAGTTGAGTATTCCGAGTCGAGTCGAGCGAGTACTCGAGCCTTAGTCTGCTCGTGTACAGTTCTAGTTATGACCGCATTACTGGACTTAACAACCCCCTCAGAAATCAAGTCTTAATTGTGTCTAGAACTGCACAACTTGAGCCTGGAGCGAAGAGTGTGAGAAACGTGAAAATATTTAGAAATAAAAATCTGAATTTAAGTAATTTGAGTCGTGTCGCTTATGGGCCAAATATAAGGATTCAGACCGTCATAATCTGACCCAAATACACCCTCAGATCAGGAGAAATGTCCCACCCATGTCGATGTACTTGTGGCCCTGATCGAGTGACCATGACCGTTGAACTGAAACTGGTCCGCCACGACTGATCTGTAAATCTGATTGGAACGAAAACTCAACTTGACCTAGATCCATGGTCAAGGAGCTTAAGTCTGACCGCGCGTGGAAAATGGGCTACCAGAAGTGCTCCGTTGGACCAGAACGGTCCGTATTTGGATATAACCTAAGTATACCTTGGCCCTAGGGCTATTCCCATCAAACCTGAGCCTATATAAGGACCTTAAACCCTCTCCCTCTCACCCCATTGAATTTGATAAAACCCTATGAGAGAGAAAAGAGAAAAGAGAAGGGAAAAGAGAGAAAGTGAGAGTGAGAGTTGCAGATTCTTCCTGGGATTCGATCCCGCTACTCCACGCACTCAACCGTCACTCCTGTATCGCTATACAGGCGATTTTGATTCTGTTCTTAGGTAAGAAAACCTAACCCTAATCTATTTTAGGATTTCAGATAGTGTAAGTTATGAAATAGCTAACTTAATTTATACTATAGGTTGCCAATCTGCCGTAGACAAAGACTTAGCTTTAAAACTGAGTTCGTTACGAGTCTACCGGCGAAAGGTGCAGACTATAAACGTATAGGTTATGGTTTTCAAGGCTTTCAATGTCAGTTAATGGTATATTACTGATGTGGGTGCAATTTCACCTGCCAAATGCGATGTTTGTATCGCGTTTTTGATATATATGAACTATATTGAGTTTAGTGTATTCCATGTATATGTAGAAAGTATTGTATACTTATGGAATTTGAACGTGTGTTTACCATGATTAATTGTCATATATTTATGCTAGTTGTATGTGTAACAACTCCTTGGTGAAAGGATTTGCCCTAAGACGTGCTATCACCAACATACGTCATGTATGTTGGAATGTGTAGTCTAAGTGTTTGTAGAAATGTCTGAATGATCAAGTGTGTAATAAATTATAAGATATATGGGCGTTGAGAAGAGATTTTCAACTATCTTAACGATGTTTATGATTTTCTCCATGTAACTTACATTCTTTGTCTGTTTTACTTAGGGACTGCATACGTGTGAATTCATGTTTAAGTTGAAATTCATTAAATGCTCACATGCTTGTATGATTGGAATTGTTGATCCATTACTGTTCTGATTAGCTTGTATGATTATCTGTTATAATTGAATGTGTATACGGAATAGTCCAGGCAATCGATAACAGGCTTTGAATAGGTAGCTGAGGTTGTTTCGCTACATAGGACGTGATCGATGAATCCGAGCCGTACTTGGGATGTCGGCAGTGGTTAGGCCACAAGGAGTGCTTACGCACTTCATGTCGATCAACTCAACATGCACTCGTACTAATCGAGCTCATCAAATAACCCGATTGACCCAATGTATGTTCACCATGTATGGATGCTACTGCTTGAATCTAAGGTACCAAACTCACTAGTGAAAACCCCTTTAACTTTGGTACCTCGATCTGCTAAGACTCATGAGCCAGGCATGGTGGTATGAGACACCATGGTCGAGCTGTCGGCCTATGCTGGGGTGATGAGACTCCCCGTAGTGACCAGTGAGTAACCCAGACTCGTGAGCCGAATACGGTGGTATGAGACACTGTATTCGAGCTGTCAGCCTACACTGATAAGGTGACGAGCCCTTTGTAGTGACCTTGAGCGTATACTAAGACTGCGTAGAGGTGACGAGCCCCTACGTAGCAACAAGAGTACACTAGGCCTGCACTGATAAGGTGACGAGCCCTTTGCAGCGACCTAGAACCGCATTATCGTATGAGATTTACTAGAACTAATGACCCTAGAATGGATCATTGTTTAGGAATTGATATAAGGGAGGTACCTTAGTTTCCCAATCCTGTTGTATGGAATGGACTAATAATAATTCGGTAATCACGCTCATTCCATCGCACTGTATGTGCCCCGGGTTGAAGAGCACAGAGGGAAGAAAGCATGCCGCGACTGTAAGATGGTATCACACGAGGGAGTGTAGGCGAGGGCATACATCATGCTTACATTTCATCCTAGCATTAATAAGAGTATATAGGAATGTTTGATATGTCTGCTTTATCATTATTGCTTGACTGAATTGATAACATGTTAACCTTTGCTCTATGATTCCACTGAGTTGATTACTCACTCCCACATTCTGGGATGGTGTTCTGAACACCCACCAGACTCTGTCTTAGTTGCAGATGACGATGCGACTCAGGAGGCGGAGCCCGATTACTATGACGATCAGGATGAGTTCTCATATATGTAATTCTTCGGTGGTTTTGCTTAGGCCATCTGGATCGACGGGGCTATAGGGTTTATTATTGTAGCTGAACTATTTTGAACTATTACATGTATATGGTGACTTAGTAATGTATTTATACTCTGGAGACCGATCGTGACCCTTTTGGCTCATACATGTCTATATATATTTTTCAGTCTTCCACTTGCATTATATGAATTGATTTGGAGTATGAATTACTGTTTTGGTATAATCTCACTCATAATTAATACACTAACATAAACAACATTTAATCATTATTATCTATGTTGCATAAGTGATGCGTTGGAACTCATGGGTTGAGTTTATGCTCGACCTCCAATTTTCAGGGCATTACAGACTGACTTGATTGCTATCACACATGCTTAGATGCGATGTTTTCTACGTATTACATATATATATGAACTATGTTGAAATTAATGCATTCCATGTGTTTGTTGAAATGCTTGTATGAATATGGAATTATGATTTGTGCTTGCCATGATTGTTGTTTGGGAATGCATGATTGTTGTACGTGTGACAACTCCCTTGTGAAAGGATTTACTATAATATATGTTATAACTAATTTATTATATGTACGTTGATATGTGTAGTCTAAGTGTTTGATAAAATGCTTGAATGAGAAAATGCATATTGACATGTATTTAATGGGGGTGTTGAGATAAGATTCTCAATTACCTTATCTATAGCTACAGTTTCCTTTATGTAATCTCTCTTACTTTATGTGATTTATGGATGAAATGTCTATGTATAATAACATGTGCACTATGTGTTTGTTGAAAGGTTCAAATGAGATTTATGTTTAAATTGGTTGTCATATGCTGCTTGGACTATCACATATGAATGCCTATTATGTTTGAGTACGATTGAGATTAATACGTAGTCCAGGCAATCGATAATGGTTTACAATCAGTGGTCGAACTAGTTTCGCCATGACAGATACGTTCGATGAATATGAGCCATACGGTGATTATCGATAGTGGTTAAGCCACGCGAAGTGCTTACGCACTCCATGTCGATTAATTCAACGTACGCTTGTACTAGTCGAGCTTGTCACGTAACCCGATTGGCCTAATGTATGTTCACCATGTATGGACGCTACTGTTTGAATCTAAGGTACCACTTACCATTGAAAAATCCGTTTAACCTTGTTACCATGATCTGCTAAGGCTCATGAGCCGGGCATGGTGGTATGGGACATCGTGGTCAAGCTGTCAGCCTATGCTGGGGTGACGAGCCTCCCCGTAGTGTCCAATGAGCAAACTAAACTCGTGAGCCGAATACGGTAATATGGGACACTGTATTCGAGCTGTTAGCCTATACTAAGGTGACGAGCCTTTCCCATAGTCACCTCGAGTATAAAATAGGCCTACGATCGGGTGACAAGCCCCTCGTAGTGACCTCGAGTGTGAATTAAGCCTATGCTGAGGTGACGAGCCTCCCGTAGCAACCTATAGTGTAAACTCACGAATTTGCCTATCATATATGAATAACTAGGATTGACGACCCTAGATGGATCATTATTTAGGTAAATGATATAAAGGGAGGTACCTTAGCTTTCTAAATTTGCTGTATGAGTAGGTCTAATTAAGAACTTGACTAACACGACCATGCACCGCATTGCATGTGCCTTTGGCGTGGGTGTTGAGCACAGTGGGAGTTTAGCATGCGCGACTGATGTTTTATTTAAACCAACCTAATTTAAATGATTTTAAACTCGCAAGTACTTAGGAATGCTTATTGTATTGCTTTATCATTACTGTTTGACTAAATTGATAACTTGTTAACCTTTGCCTTATAGCTCCACTGAGTTAATCACTCACTCCCACTCTGAGACGGTGTTTTAAAACACCAATCAGACTCTATTGTAGTTTAAGATGATAGCGAGGCTTACGAGTTAGAGCCGGCCTTTTCGACGACGAGGAGTTCTCCTACCTACAACTCTCTGGCGGGTCTATGTAGACTTGGAGTTGCGTCACCGGGGCTATAGAGATATAGATTAGATGACATTACACTTTATCATTTTGTGAATTTTTGGAACCATACATGAAATTATTTAACCTGACGACTTGTTCATACTTCGAGGACTTACAACCACTTATATGCTTTATATATCTATCACAGTCTTCCGCTTGCGTAATCTAATTGTCTCTAGAGTATGATATACTAATTTAGTGTAATCTCATTCATGTTTAATGTACTAATATGGACAACATTTAATCATTATTATCTATGTTGCATATGTGATGCGTTGGAACTTGGGAGCTGAGCTTCTGCTCGACCCCCGATTTTCAGGGCGTTACAAGTTGGTATCAAAGCATGATTTAGATTAAACTAGACCTGGGTTATGGACACACGATGCACACTGGCATACTTTGACTTAGGAGGGAGCGTTAAAATGTAGAAACGAACGTAGGATTTCAGGTTTCACCGACGGGCGAAACTGACCATAGAAACAGGACCCGTATGTGTCTGTGATCATGTGAGGTGATCCCAGTTCTTTTCTAGACCGTCAATCGATGGGTTTAGATGATAATTTAACATATTTCACACTCAAATAACCCAAAAAACGTGAATGTGCTCGAGATGGAATCCAAAACGACTCAAACGGACTTGGGGGCCCAAACGACACAAATCGGGAGGACCAAAGTGGACCCCACACATTTTCGGCACCCTGGGGGGAGGGGGATGCCATCGCCCTAGGTCCAGTGGATCGTGATGGCATTGCCCCAACCATGAGGCCTCCCGATCCGGTTTGTCCAGGCCTATCGGGCCGCAGCGTGCCAGTCGGGTAGACCCTTGTACACGTGTGTGGGGCCCATGAAATCGTGTGGGGCCCCTTATATCTTCCCCATTTGCTTCTTTTCCTCTATTCTTACCCCTCCAAGCTTTCCAAACCTCTGAAAATCTCATTTCTCTCTCTCTAATCTCCCCTCCATTCTCATATCATCTTCTTCTTCATCACTACATACACACCTCCCACCATTCCTTTCAAACCCATCATCTATCTCCCTTATTTTCCTCCTATTGGGCACACAAACCCTCCTTGGTGTCTCATAAAATCTCAAGGTCCAACAACTCATCCTATCCCTCTATTTTATTTCACTCTCATGGTCCTTTTTTGAGATTGTGGCGGCGTATTTTCGCTTTCCACACTTCTTTCTCTCATGGGAAAGAAGAGGGCTCCCACGGATGAAGATAGGCCTAGCTGCCCTACCCGTTCAAGGAGGCAAAAAGGCACCAAGGCTAGCACAAGTGTCGATTAGGAGCTAAGTACCAAGTGGGATCTCGATCCCCAGCTTCCTCTCGAAAGAGCTTTACTGGCGGATATGGCACATGGAAGGTTTTAAGGCCGTAGGGTCCTCTTTAAAGCTCACATGGATGAGAAACTATTTGGGCTTTATCCAGCATTGGATCTCCTATTGGACACCAGGTGGGGTCCCATATTTGAGGGCAAGTCTCATGCGAATGAAGGCACTATCCAAGCCTTCTACGCCCACGTACGAGAGCCACTGCTGGAGTCTTTACAATTCTCTATCCCCGTGGGAAGGCGGGAAGTCATTGTCAATGTGGGCTTGATAGCCTGACTCATAGGGATGTAGTTTGGTGAGGTTCATGCTAGCGAGAAGAGTCTTAGGAGTGTGCGTGAGAGAGATCGTCGTACGCGATTTCTTTGCGGCCGACTAGTCTACTGGAGTCGAGGCAACTGCCTCCTAGCGACCAAGATGGCTTACAACTTCTGCCTACTCCACCACATATTCACGCATAATGTGTATCCTAGATGGAGCAATCGCTCCGAATGCACGCATCTGATGGTGGACTTCCTATACCGAACTGGGTAAGGAGACAAGTTGTGCCTTCCTACGTATGTACTATTACAGATAGTTCAGACCGCACGCTCTCCTAGGATAGACACTTCACTCCCATTCGATCGACTTATATGCAAGCTTGCTCATGAATTCGGCTACAGACTTGGCTCAGAAAGGCTCACGCCGATCCATTTCATCAACGACACTACTCTCAACAACATGAGTATTGGACCACGACAACGTCAAGCCCGACTCGATGAGAGTGAGGATGAGACGGGAAGTGAAGAGGAAGAGAGTGATGAAGAAGGCAGAGATGAGATAGAGGAAGAAAGCAAGGAAGAGGAAGAGCAAGAAGAAGAAGAAGAAGAAGAGGAGGAGGCCCAAAACTCTGATGGGGGCTCTCCACCTATTACACATGAGCCCCACCGTGATCAAGCTGTTATAGAAGCCCGCTTGGCTCAGATTGAGGAGGGCCAGGTCGCTCTGCGACAAGAGATCAGTGAGACCCAAGCCAAGCTTGAAGAGGGTCAGGCCTTTATGAAACAAAAATTCAAGAAGGTGTCTCGCACCTTGAAGGCTATCGTGTGCTGTATGCAGGACAAGGGTGAACCTCCACTATCACCAGATTCAGATGACTAGTCCCATGTTGTAGTCGTCTTTGGATTTTCCTTATTTTTCTATTTTCTATGTTATAGCCTTGATAGGCTTAGTAATATGGTAGTGGTTGGCATGTGTTAGTGTTTAAAAGCTTATTTAGATTAGCTTACATGCATTTTCTGTCATGATTCATGTAAAAGCTACGTCTCATGTATTATGACAATTTTGGTTTAATGAAATGCATGCGGCACCTTTTGTTATGAAATGTGTAGAGTTCTTGAGAAATTGAGTGTTGTTATAGGAAATGCCACCTAAGGCCATACAGAGTACGACACATCTTACACTTGGCGACTCGATTGACGGGACACCCCCTAAGCGATAGCCATATGGACCTTAGTTTGGGCCCAAATCACGAGACTATGCCGGAATCTCAGCCAGCCACTGGCCCCACAAATGGGCTGACACCTTTTACGCCACCGGTTTTGGAGCAGAACCATGCGTCCACGTCGACACCCCACATGCATCAGGCTTCTCCTCCTGATAGGCTAGAGCAGATGATGCTCCTTATATAGCAGCAATAATAGATTTGGACCACTATTGCTGGGGACCTTGCCCAGAACATGAGTGTGGTTCCGCCTGCATTACCTATGCACCTTGCTAGGAATATGAGTGTCAACGGCCTATTTAAGCGATTTCAGCGCTTCTGGCCTCCCACGTTTGCAAGTACTCACAGACCCAAGGAGGCCGAGCTTTGGCTTGACTGCATCTCTAAGATGCTGAAGCCACTGCATTGCACTGAGGCAGAGCAGGTCGAGTTAGTCACTTACATGTTCAAGAAGGAGGCCAGTCTCTGGTGGGACAGCATCCTACGGACAGTGGCTGCTGAGTATGTATGGACATGGGAAGCTTTTGAGACCCGCTTCCATGAGAAGTACTTTCCCCTCACATACCGTAACAAGAAGGAGAGCGAATTCCTTCGCCTCCATCAGGGAGGGATGTCTGTGGCCGAGTATAAGAATAGGTTCACGGAGCTGGCCAGGTACGCTCCTTTGATCCTAGCGAATGAGCCGATGTGAATGCAGCGATTCTTTGAGGGTCTGTGACCCGAGATACGCTCGAAGATGTGTTGCGCTAGCATATCCAACTATGCTGAGCTAGTGAGCATGTCTCTGCGAGCTAAGCAGGATGGGAATAGGATATCCCATACACATATACCTATGATTCCTAGGCCTCGGCCAGATTTATTGAGCAGGCCGTTCCTCGGCAAGAGGTCTCGTACAGATTCTCCTCCTCGGCTTACGGCTCCATTGACACAGCCGAGGTGACCTGATGTATGGTGTACCTATTGCAAGAGGTCGGGTCATTCTGACACTTACTGCTTTAGCAGGATGAGGGACAATGACTTCATGCCCCCTCAGAAGATTAATCGTTAGATGCCACCAGCTATCTCGGCTCCACCTCTACGATCAGCACCTCCTGCACAGCCTTCTTACTGGCCACCTGCACCTCGATTTAGGCCGCCTCAGCGACCTATGGCACCACAGCCGAACCGTTCTCAATGAGCTTGTGTGCACTCACTCTCAGCTAAGGCATCCGAGACGGTAGTTACAGCACCACTGGCCTTCGAAGTCATGGCACATATCCAAGGTATACTAGTCTTCTTATTGGTAGACATCGGGTTCACTATTCCAATCATATCATGCACAGTAATCAAGTGACTAGTGTTGGAAACAGTCCCTACGAAGGGGATGAGAATCCTTACCGCCACATGGGCCTTTTCAGACGTTACAAAGATTTGTAAGGATTACTCGATAGACTTAGGAAGCAGGATGGTACTCGTTGACCTGATCGTTGCCCCACTATACCATTATGACATTATCCTCGGTATGGATCAGCTCATCGAGATGAAGGCAGAGATCGATTGTGATACCAAAGTAGTGACAGCCCATACACCTGAGGGCACGACCTTTACTTTTTTAGGGCACAAGGCTCAAATGAGATTTATATTTAAATTGGTTATCACATGCTGCTTGGACTATCACATATGAATGCACATTATGTTTGAGTACGATTGAGACTAATCGTAGTCCAGGCAATCGGTAATGGTTTACGATCAGTGGCCGAACTAGTTTCGCCACAACAGATATGTTCGATGAATACGAGCTGTACAGTAATTATCGACAGTGGTTAGGCCATGTAGAGTGCTTACGCGCTTCATGTCGATTAATTCAATGTACGCTCGTACCAATCGAGCTTGTCAAGTAATCCAATTGGCCTAATGTATGTTCACTATGTATGGACGCTGCTGTTTGAATCTAAGGTACCTCTTACCATTGAAAAACTCGTTTAACCTTGGTACCACAATCCTCCAAGACTCATGAGCCAGGCATAGTGGTATGGGACACCATGGTCAAGCTGTCGGCCTACGCTAGGGTGACGAGCCTCCCCGTAGTGTCCAGTGAGCAAACCAAACTCGTGAGACGAATATGGTGGTATGAGACACTGTATTCGAGCTTTTTTCCTTACGAACATAGCTTTGATGACATCAAAAAAAGCACCATTTGTCCAACAAGTAGACAAGGAAAATCTAGATTTTTGTGATGACATCGAAGCTTGTTGGATAGCATTGAAACTTAAACTTCAATGATATAGAATTTAGCTTCAGTGATATTGAACTTAGTTTCGATGACATCGAGGAAGTGCTTAAGTTGTCTAGCAAAAAACACATAAATTTTGGATTTTTACAATGGCATCGAAGGAACCTTCGATGGTTAGTTCGATGACATCGATATTGGACCCCAAATTGTCCAGCAACCTCATTGTCAAAATTCAGATTTTTGCGATGGCATCAAGCCAACCTTCAATGACACCGAAAGTCTTCTTTGATGACATCAAAGGACACTTGATGGCATCGTCCGAAAGACAGAAAACAATCCAACAACCAAATTCAAAATATTGCTGATTTTTACGATGACATCGAAGGTCCTCTTTGATGACATCGAAGGACACTCATAGCATCGTCCAAAAGATAGAAATAGTCCAACAACCAAATTCAAAGTATTTCTCATTTTTATGATAACATCGAAGGTCACTTCGATGACATCGAACCTGACAATTTTCTACCCATTTTTTGACCGTTGGAAATCTTTTCTATATATTTGTGTGAGATGTTTCTTAGAAATTTGTTGAGTTATTGAAAGAGCTTTGTGAGAGTTAATATCTAGAGTTAATACCCATCTTCTCAAGCTCTCTTTTCTCATGGAGTTTATCATTTAATCCTTGTCTTAAAGGAAATCATTGAAATATTCAAAGCTTAGATTGAACAATGAACTCTAATATTCATTGATGCTCTAACAACCTATTTAATTGGCAAATCTATAAGCTAACAAGTATTAAATGCTTAGCCATGAGGATCCTTATTAGTTCTTAAAGACCCATCAATATCTAGTAGGATTCACTAAACCATTAACCCATCAACCTCGGCATGTACAACAGAGCATTATCCTACGGTTGTAGTACAAGGGAGCTAAAGATCCTTCATCATCCAAGAAGATCTTCATCAAGTACTTAATGGGGCTCACTCACTTCTAAGTACGTACCAAGAGTCTATTTGTGTCTGGAAACCATTCCTTGTGTAGGATGGAATTTCAGAGTTTGAACTTCCAAACTCAGCAAGTCCTTGTGTGGGCCTCCGATGGGAGAGTACATTTTTTTTGTCCTTGTGTAGGACTTCTTAAGTTCTTGTGTAAGACTTGATAAGACTTTATGTAGGCCATCAACAGATGAAAAATATTAACATTGTGTAGGTTATAAAGGTTTATGGTGAACCTCATTTAAAACTATCTAAATAGTGAAATCCGGCACACTTTAGGAGAGAGTGGGTTAGCTAGGAGTGGAGTAGGCACATAGCCGAACCACTATACATTGTGTGTATTGTGGTGAATGTTTTAAATTTTCATTTTTAATGTTAAGCTGAATACAATACTCGGTTTAATTTCTACAGCAAACATGTTTGTCCAAATGCATGAATGATGTATTTTACTGATTATAATATGATTATGTACTTTTTATCATTTAGAATGTTTTACTTGTGAATTTAGAAGTAAGTGCAAGTTGTTAGTTTAAATAAAATTTGAAAAGTCCTATTCACCCCCTTCTAAGACATTAGACGTACTTTCAAGCTTCACTTGTAGCAGGCAATTTCAAACTCTTTGTCAAATACTGACAAAAAGGGATAGAAAGATCAAGTCTCACTAAAACAATAAATTCTGTTTTACAAAATTTGTTTGTTCTATGCATGGATTGATGAAGATAGGGGAAGCAATTTTGGGGGAGTATTGCTAAGTGTTACGTGTCTCGAGTCCCCTATTTATATTTGTAAATCATTGTAATCTTAGGCATGTAATATTTTGAGTTGTTTTAAAATGTCAATGATATAAACCATAACATGGTCTAAGTTTGGTTTTTGTTACGTAATTGACAAAGGGGGAGATTATTAGTGCACTAATTTGTACATCTATTTGTCAATCATGTGAGTCCATGTGTCATGTAGTCGGTTGAGCTCTTGAAAGCTGAAGACCAAAGATACAAGAGGACGAGAGCATCAAGGAGCAAAGAACATGTAAATGAGGTGCCTTGGTGACCATAATCCTTGATCCAAAAACAATCCTTGAACCTCTAGATGATCCTGACCTTATAGGTAAACCTTGTTAATCATCCCTTTGCCTTATGAGCCTAATTGGAACATGATAAGACTATTAGAGGTATGAAGTTGTTGTGAAATTGTATACCTAAAACAACAGACTTTCGAGTGGTGCTTAATCTCATCGAGCAGACCTCGAGGGGTCTTCGATGACATCGAAGATCCTGTCAATGGAATCGAGTAGGTAAATCAGATCTATCCAGTAGATATTTATTTTTTGTCTGAATTTCTCAGTGGCATTGAGGACCCATCGAAGGGTTTCTTCAATGTTATCGAAGACCACTCGATAGCATCGAGTGGTAGAGTGTAAACTATCCAGCAACAATTTAGTTGAAAATTTAATTTTTTTATGCCATTGAAGCCCTACTCGATGCCATCGACAGAGTTATTTTCTACCTTTTTTTAAAAAAAAAAACCATTGGAGGTCAAACTTTATATATAGGGCATTCAATTCTTAGGCATTTGAACGAGTTTTTGGTGCAATAAGAGCTTAGGTGATTCCATGATCATATCCCTCATCCTAAGCCTCTAAACTAATGAGTTTTAAAACACATTCCTTGAGATTAACACTCTAATGAGGATTTCACCCTCTAACTTGAAGATGTGATTAAACTCCACCATTTTATAGAGATTAGACTCAATCTCTATAGGTATATCCTTGTCTAAATCCTCTAGAAGACCCATCTAACTGAATTCTCTAGGATTATACATTCTCATTAGTTGTAAGAGATTCACCAAGCTTCGATCACCTTAGTCACCTCAAAGGAGTACTGTAAGACCCGTGTCCTAGTCCGTACCATTCCGTTGGCTTCCGCGGTCCTTCCGGTCAAATTCCGGCAACCTTCGCACCATATCCGGTGTTTGCGCACGATCCTAGGCCAGGTTCCGCGCACCGACGTCGGCTTGATCCAAAAATTGTATCATAGCGACCGCGTCGTCGCCGCGGTTCCAACGCCGTGACTTGCGCACCGAACCGATACCCAGGCAAGAAGATGCCGATCAGCGTTTATTCCGAAGAAACACCGCGCGTTGCGGATTTCGAGGGAATCTCTACGCAATAAGTCCCATCAATCAACATTTAATGCATCCCATACATCAAGTACATCACCCCATCCCCTCTTTTTTTTCAAAGAATCTACCCTCTTTCCACTCACCACTCCTCTTTTTCCCATTTTCAACATCCACCATACCCCTTTTTCAACTTTTCAACCCAAACCATCCCCCATCACACCTCACCCATCCTTATCACCCCTCTCTCTCTCATTTCTCATATCTCTCCCAAGCAACTCAACCCCCCCTCACGTCCAAGCTTTCTCTCCCTCTCAAGTGTGGTCCACCTTCCATCATCCATCTACACCCTCCCATCTCTCATCCCCACCATCAAGAGTCCATCATCCTCCATCAAAGTTGAAGCTAAGGGGCATTGGAGTCTAAGAGACCAAGAAGAAGGAAGATAAGGTGGGTGATTTGTCATTATTTTAAATTTTAGGGCCCACTTGTTGGTGGGACCCATTTGGATGTATGTGATTTAATCTAGAGGGCCCATAGTGGCGGGGTTCCTCTACCTCACCGAATATCTCTCTCTCTATCTCTCTCCCTTTCTTTCTTTGTAATGGTGTAGATCCCACCAATATGTGTTACATCTACCCCGTCCATCTACATCAGACGGTGTGGCCCACTCTATTGCAGGTGATGATCCACACCATCCATTGTTTAGATGGCCCAATGCTTTATATATATATATACATATATGTTATATAAAATATGTATAATATAATGTGTATAATATATATAATATAGTATATATTATATACATATAAGATGGTGGGCCACATCTACGTGGGACCCACCATAGCAATGAGATTAGGAGTTGGTCGCTGGACGTTGGAAGTGAAGGGTGTGCACTGACGTGGACGTATACCAGCAAACACAAAAAAAAAAGAGGGGTTAGTTGCCTTTTTAGGGTGGGCCACCTATGTAGGCCCCACCTTGATGTATGTGCTCAATCCAATCCGCCCATCCTACTCCCCATCTCATTTTAGGCGTTGAGCCGAACTTTGAGGGTAATCTGATTCTCAGGTGGGCCATACCATAAGAAATAGCGGTATCACCCTTGAAAACCACCTAGATCCCTTAATTCGTCAAAAACAGGCCGTATATTAGACTCGTTTGATCGGTCTTGGTCCATGGAATCCGATGGCTGGAGTGGATTCATCCGATGCGGGCCCCACACAGGAGTTTCTGCAAAAAAATGATTTTTTTCAAAAAAAAAAAAACAACAAACTAAGGCAGCAGCGCCTGCTGCTGCCATTGTCAGGACGCCAGAGGGTGGACGGACGGACGGACTGGTTCCACGTCCAGCCGTGGGCCCCACCATGATGTGTATTTTGCACATCCACACCGTCCATTCATTGCCCACCTCCCTGGCCGTGGGCCATTCAAAAAATCAGCCTTATACGAAATTCATGTGGGCCATACCATTTAAAATCATGTGAAGACATGTCAAAATATATAAGATCACTTGGTGGGGCCTACCTGAGTTTTGGATGTTGCTGAAACTTGGTCTGTACCGTCATTTATATGGGACCCACATAATGGATGGGCTGGATTTGTGAACCACATTTTGATGGGCCCCACGTCCACCCCCATTCGGGTGGCCCTATAACAGGTTAGACGTCAAATAAACATTTCGGTGGGCTCCCTGCCCGGGCAACCTGATCAACAGGGTAGATGAAAAATAAACATTTCAGTGGCCCCTCGTCCACACGACCTATCCATGGGTTGTATGGAAAACAAACATTACAGTGAGCCCTATCTAGGCCCACGTGACCTTATGGGTAGATTGGATAAAAATAAAATAAAATAAAAATAATAATACAATGGGCTCTACCCTAGCCCACATGACCCTATGAATAGTTGGGTGGAAAAAAAAATAAACATTATAATGAGCCTTAGGTTGGGTGGAAAATGAGCATTTTGGTGGGCCCCACTTATGTAAGTATTGTAAACCACACCCTTTATTAGTGTGGGCTCCATCATGATGCATGTGTTTCATCCAACAGTCCAACCGTTTGGAGATAAATTAAGGCCCATTATGGAGGCCCATCTTCGTGCATTAGTGGTCCTTGTTGAGGCCCACTTTGATTTGTACTAGGCCCATATTATGAGGCCCATTGAGGCCCACCTTGATATAGATATGGGGCTCATGTTATGTAGCCCATTTGATGTAGTTGGGTCCTTGGGTCAAGGCCCAATTAGATGTACAAAAGGCCCATTACAATATGTGATTCATGGAAGGCCATTCCTTGGGAGCGATGTTGGTTTGATGTCCGCATTATAGCTCTCCCCAAGGCCCACTGATAGGCCCAAACTTGTGGTAAGTAGGCCGTCTAGGCCCATCTCCATTATACCTAGAACCCATCTCTTTATACATGTTTAGTATAGATGCATGATTCATGATCATTCGCATCATCTGTATGCCTGATGAGAGGAGTGACCGATCATAGCATATGCCTTGGGGCAGACTATTTATGGGCTCCCTGATAGGCGGAGTTGCCCATATAAGTGTATGGTACATACAGGACTGTTGCATGACTGATAGTGTGACTCATACACTTGCATTTGTGTGATTATAGTTATCATATGCCCTAGCGACATCAGGGCCATAGCCTCCATAGACACATCGTGGATGGCTGGGTTGGATACCGGAAATGTTTGGTTCTAGCATACGGGCGCCATAGACGTCCCTGGGTGAAAATCCCTAAACCCGATGGTACCAGAGGATGACTCCAACGTCGAGACCGAGTGGATATACGAGCGCATGAGGGCCGAATACCAGGAGGCCGCGTCTCCCACTGTGTCGTGGTCGGTTGGAAAGGAGTGTGGCCTTACTCGCCCGAGGGTAGGGGGCAATACTAGGCTGAGTTTGACCAGCTCGCGAATGGGTCCGCTATCGACGTGCCGGATAGGTATTGGCAGACTATTGGTTAGGCGGATAGTGAGGTTTCTTACGCTCACTTGGACTGTGCGGCTAGGAGAGCGACAGTGCCATTTGGAGTGTATTGAACCCCGGTGATTATTCAGAATGAGAACTGTACTGATACATGATGAGGATTGGCATGCTTGAGTTGCATCTCGCATCGCATGGCCGTATTATGGCCGATAGCATTCATATCTTGTACCGCATAGCCTTGGTACGGCTGATTGCATTCATGTGCTCATTACCATGATTTCCGCATTACTCTGACCTTGCATTTTTAGCACGTTTATATTGCGCACACACTTACACCACCCTCTAAGCTTTCTATAAGCTTATGCACGATTGATGCGTGCAGGTGACGCCAGGACGCAGTCGCAGCCATAGTCTCGCTGTAGTTGGAGCGTGCAGCTGAGCTTCTGGAGTTTTGCTTCTTTTGTTACATTGTATTTCCCCTTTCTGTCGCATTGTACTAAAAAGTTTTTGATCATAGTGGATTTTGTGGTGGTGTTCTTGTGGTTATTGTTTGTGGGTTATGCTTTTGTTATGCTCATTATGAATCAGACTGATGATTTGAAATCCTCCTTGTAGTATCCCAGGATCGGAACCTGGTGAATGGGTGTCGGGATCCGAAAATGGGGTTCTACGGAGGCTGTCGGCGCCGGATTCGGCGATCGAGAATTTTGTGAGCCCGGTTTCCGAGTTCGGGGTGTGACAAGTACTACATGCAAGGTGTTTGATCCTTGAGTTGAAATATTGGCAACGCATTATCATCATGATTAGGGGGCAAATGAGAGTTGACTGAAGCATGGGAGAGCATCGATCAAGCAACCCATGACAACATTACAAAAGGGCTCAATTCGACAAGTAAGTTGTCATTTATAAGAGTACATGTACACTCATTCCTTGTGTAAGATTGAATTTAGAGCTGAATTGCCAAACTCGATTAGGTTCTTGTGTGGGACTTTGGTTCTTGTGTAGGCCACCGGACACAGGTGTGTACGTGTTAGTATTCAAGGGAGCCTCCGCCAGGAGTAAACGTAGGTCCTTGGATTATGACCGAAGTTGTTGGTTGGTCGATAGAAAACAACTCAAGTCTCTTGTGGGAGCCTCCATCGGGAGTATACGGTAGGGTCCTTATATAAGATTATAAAGGTTAGAGGTGAATCTGATTTAAAATCTCTGATAGTGAAATCCGATACACTTATGGGTTGAGTGCATCCGCCAGGAGTGGAGTAGAGAAATCAAATCATTATACGTGCTTGTATTTGGGTTTTTCTTTGTGTACTTATTTAATTATACTTATCTGATGAATGTTTAATTATATGTATGCATGATTAGATAAGTACTATGAGTTGATAGGTAGCACATCCCATATACATATGTACACTATCATTTATAGACTAGTTGCTTGAATGTTATATCATTTGTAATTATGTGATTAGACATCTATTGGCTTAAAAGCCTTAGAGTTAATTGTCTTGCTAAGTTTAATTTGTATATTAGTTTAAGTAGGAAATTGTGTTTAAAAAGGCATAAATTTTATTTGTTTCTAATCACCCATTCTAGAATATAGCCTTCATTCTGTAACTCTACCAAGCTTCCGCGCATAGTTGTGGTATCCCACCATGCAATTTCACTTTTAAGTTAATTTAGTGAATATCTTAGTGTAGAAAAGAAGTAACTTTATATATGACATTGTCGGTTTAGTCATCATTCAAATTTAGTCTTACAAATTTTGTTACATGTCAGCTAAGTCAATTATGTCAATAATTTATAATGTGAGGTTTGTATTTTTAGTAAAGATTATATGTTTATTTATTTTTCCATGGAGAAAAAGTTAATCACAATTTTTTCATTAGTTTACTTTGATATATCGGGTTCAATTTTCATTGCTTATAATGGTTTTAAATATTTTGTCTCTTTTAGCTGTAACGCCCCAAATTTCAAGGGTTAAACATGTACTCGATTCCCAATATTCCAGGTGTTACTTATGCTTTTATAGAAGCATGAATTAATTGTTCTTTTAATTTGATACCTGAGCAATCATTGAACTAAGCTAAACAATTATATATATCTGAAATAAACGTATCTAAAAACAAGTAACAAAGCAGCATACACAATATACATCTATCCAGAGCATGGGGGCATAGTTGGGGTCCAATATACAATTCCAAAATAAATAAATAAAATGTGTCATGACCAAGTCTATCCAACAAAAAGAATATCAGCCTAATCCAATCGAGCGGTGAGACAACTACAACTGCCAATCGGATAACTGAACGTAGGAGAACTCCTCCTATAGATCTATGTACATGTCCTCCAATGCGTCCGCCTAAGTGACCCCTGCATTTACATCAATGTTTGATTGGTGTTTTAAAACACGGTCCCAGAGTGGGAGTGAGTGATCAACTTAGTGGTTCCATTAATTCTAAGTTACGCATGTTATTAACTCAATTAGCGCAGGTAATGATAAAATAAGTAAACAAACACTTCCTATCTAATCTTGTTAAGTGCATGAATGTTATAATGAAATAATGCATCAGCCTTATAATCTAACACTCCCTCAACAAGCGACTTCCATGCCTATTTCACATTTGCCAATACTCCCTCACCCAACGACTCTGACTCCATTCATAAATTACATATCCTAGTAAAATGTGGCTCGTCACCAACATTACCAATAGGTGCAAATGATATACGTGATTAGCCAGCTAGTTTTTAGGTCCCATTCATTCAACATAATGGGAAAACTATTTTACCGCCATTATATCAGGGTCTCATCCGAATCACGAGGCTCATAGGGGTAGTAACAACTACTCACCCGTGTCTTTTGATCCATTTTTGGGTTCATCATCCCATTCAATCACACATGGTGGGCAGGTTGACTTCTTTACTGCTCAACGGTCACTAAAATGAGGCTCTTCACCCAAACATAGGCCGATAACTTGAACATGGTGTCCCATACCACCATGCTCAGTTTATTAGTCTTATAGGATTGTAGCACTAACGGTTATAAGTCGATTCATTCAAGGAGAACAATGGTATCCTAGATTCAATCAAACGTTATCGAATATTATGAATACAACATGATCAACCACACATTAGGCTGATTTGATTGACATGTGAGAACTTTGGCGTAACCGGCATTAGGTACAAAGCATCTCGTGTAGTCCAGTTACTATTAGTCATCCGTGTTTAACCCCGGTCAATCGAACAAGCCTAGGGTGGCCAACCCAATGCGGGTCACCCCTTAACTCACGCATTTGAAGGTTGACCTCACAATACAATAGTTCTACAAATTAATAGAAATACTAAGTAATCACTAAATAATCTTGTCTAAGTTACGCAGAACCCTTACATCAGAAATTTTATTCATTAAGACATTTCATCAAACATTTTAACATTAGGAAACAAATAATGATAAGATTGACAATGATAAATGAAATCTAGCAATTATATGTAACACCCCGTACTTTTTAGTACTCGGGTGTTACTAGGTATACCAAACTCACTAACTCAAATCTAGTTTGTTTATACATTCACCTTCATTCTAGCCTAAATTGAAGTATTGGATTTAGTCTTCACCCATGGATCAAGCCATCCACCCGTTAACACTCTAGATTGACTCCCACTCCAAAACAAATCTTAGAACATCTGACCTTTAAAGTTTAAAAATCAGTAGTTGAATTCAAGATCAGCCATTAGACTCATCTAAATACGTTAAAGGATGCATGCACAGTTGGAGACCTATTCTGAAACAATTCAACCATTCAATTCAAGATTATTCAATCACTGAGATATAAGGTCATCTAATTACAAAAATAGCGGCTGATTCCCCTTTAAATTTAATTGCAAATCTTTATAACCGTTGGTGATCAATACAACTAGACAATTACTCAACAACTTAAAACAATTCAGCCATTAGACTTTAGCAACCGTCCATTAAATCCTGAAACCAGTCGTTAGGTTAGCTTTATAAACCTATTTAACCGCACAATGAGCCATCTAACCATCCAACATGGGCCATGAAGCATTCAGATCATCCGAACAAATTCCTAGGGCCCTTTTAACCGTCAATGTCCATGTTGGAACTAATCTGACCGTTAGATTAATGGAAATTAACACAGTGAGATCATAAACCCAGTGTTATGGCCCACCTTAGCTTTAAATCTGCCGAATCTTGAGTCAGAGGGCCTTACTAACTCCTCTAAAGTGAATGGATGGAGTGGATTCAAAATATACATCACAGTGGACCCCACACGAGCTTTGAGTGCACCAGGAACTGTACTCCGCAACACACCAAACTCGTCAACACGGTTTGACCGTGTTGACCCGTTGAAAATCGGAAAAGAGGATTTTCCTCTTCTTTCTTTCTTTAGTTTTCCCGCTAGCAACGACGTTTGAAAAAATGCTAATTCATGTTCCGATTTTAGGCCACCATCTGAGATCAGATGGATGATCTGAACCATTCATCTTGGAGAGCACGTAGATCTGACCAAAACCTAGCTCCTCCCACACGTGGAAGCATGTGTTCATGCACACGATCATGAGCACAATTCGGTCATGTGCGGTCATTCTTCCAAAAATGGAAAGCTCCGTTTCTTCATCGGTTTGCCAGGTTGGCAATCCGATCAAGGAGAAGCCCTTCAATACCAGCCGACCACCTAGACAAATTTGGACCGCACAATCTAGCCGTTTTAGGGCTTGTACAGTTGTGTAGAAAGGCGGAGGGAATCTTTCCCTTTTGAGGTGGATTTATCCTGGCCATTCGTGAGCTTCTAGAAACTTTTCTGAAGCATCAATAACGTCCATTCTAGGGCGAGCAACAACCTATCTCACGAAAATGTGAAACTCGGCGAGAAATCCTCCTCCACGCGAGAAGTCGCTGCGGCCGAAAATATCAAGATGGTCATTAGTAAAAGGATTTTGGCAGCATTGCAGTGGGTCTCACTGAACTCATTAGACTCATCCAGTCTGTTTAGAAGAACCGGATCAGAGGATATGGCCATAGAAGGAGATTCGCCATGATCGAACCCATCATCTCCTTCATCTGACTAAAAACACCCACCATCTCCAATGGGCCCCATCTCCCCATCAGAGCCATTCATCTGATGGATCATGGTATTAGAACCACATTTGTAGCATCAGATTGCAGCCATGCAGTCCAATCTAGGCATACCATCAGAAAAATCCCAGCAGTTTAGAGCCGTTAAGCCTCAACTAATCCTAAAGATTAGTAGCGTCTGAATCCTCTAGAAGAGGATTAATCTATTCTATAAATACCCCCTTCTTAGGGCTTCCCTTTTCGAAAAATGGAAAGTCATAAAAGGAGAGGAAGGGGCGCCGCACCTAACTGCCACACCTAGTCGAATCAACTCAGTCTGAGTTGTTGTAAATCGGGATAAGTCCAGTGTCCCATTCGAGCTTTCCATCAGAGAGAGAGAGAGAGAGAGCAAGGAGGAAAAGAAAGAAGAATATGGAGAGAAAGGAAACAAGAGAAGGAAGAGAGGCTTCTCGCGCTGAATCGGATGGGTTGGGCCAAGTCACAGGTTAAGTTCCGTCCGAGTCTGGTTTGCATCGAAAATGCTGCTGGACATTCCAGCAGAAGAGAGAAAGAAGAGAGTGAAAGCAGAAGAGGAAGAAGAAGAAGAA
The DNA here is from genome assembly GCF_029962835.1 of Magnolia sinica. Lineage (NCBI taxonomy): Eukaryota > Viridiplantae > Streptophyta > Magnoliopsida > Magnoliales > Magnoliaceae > Magnolia > Magnolia sinica. The sequence continues at coordinate 88,383,667 of NC_080576.1, read as the reverse complement.
AGGGAGAAGAGAGGTGCAGGTGCATCCCTGTCACACTGTTTATGCCGCACTGGGTTGATTCACCTCAACCGGAACTGAGTCAAGTTGCCTGGACTCAGTTCAGGTCATATGTCAGGAGTTGCTGGTCGTGAAAGAAGAAGAAAAGAGAGTGCAAGAAGTGAAGGGCGTGCGGCTGTCGAGTCCGGCCGCCTTGACTCGATTCGAGTCAAGTTCGAGTTAAGAATCTGGATTAAGTCTAGGTCATGTGTTGTTGCAAGGAAGAAGAAGACGAAAGAGAAAGAAGAAGGAAGATAGAGAAGAAGAAAAGAAGAATAGAGAGAAGGAAGGAGGAAGAAGAGGGGAGAAGGCACTGCCGAGTCAACTCGGTTATCATCCCACCGAGTTTTGTAGGGAGGCCAACCAGATCTGGTCGACTTAGCTATGGAACGTCGGTTGGGGCTAACTTGGTTTAAATCGAGTTGGTGCCGAGTCGTGTCTAAGGCAGCTTAATCCACATCTAAGTGAGTCATCTCTTTAAAATAGTTTCTATTTGAATTTAATTAGAGTTTAATCTACATTAATGGTTTTAGATCCTGTAATTAGATATAGGGATGAAATTTCTAAGAGCTATTTTACTTGAAATCCGAATTGGGTCATGTTCGGTAAATCTCTAATCTCCTATTGAGTTGGAATTAGTGAATAATTTAGTGTAATAGACAGTTACATTTTGATTTAATAAAATTAGGCACCATCTTATATGATCTAATCCCATGTTCAAATCTAGTTTGAACAAATCTTAGATTATCTAATTGTTCGATTTTGGGAATTCTTGTTATGATCCAATTTGAAGCTCAATTTGAGTCTTTTCAACATTAGATCGCAACGTGACTTGTAAGGTGAGGATCACCCTTCAAGCTTTTCTACATCTTGATAATTAGCTTGCTCATTCACCTTTGTTTAATTACTTTATTAATTACTAATGTGGTTTGTTGCTTTTAGTAATTTTGATTTCTTGTGATTATTGATAAATTAGATTTAAATTCAATATTTGAATATGCAGTAAGATCTAGATACCTCGATTTTGATTTGAAATGAATACTTTGGATATGCATATGTTATATCGATATTATACATGATTTAAGTTATCATTCATGATCACTTGATGGAATGATGGGAGGTCCTAGAATTAGTGGCCACTTTGTCTAAATAAATTAAATGGAACACTTGATGTGGACTTATCATCTTATGGAACGTACATTGCCTAAGTGACTTTTGGGATAATCTATTTTTATTACATCCTTAGAATGGGTTGTTTGCCCTATGTGGCTTGATTTAATAATTGCCCTCTGTGGCTTTAAGGAATCGTCTTCATATAACCTTGCGATGGTAAGTTCCACTTGTAGAACTATAATTGGCCACTAGTTGTGTAGGTTACCTTTAAACATCCTATTTGTTACTCTTATGAGTTAGGGATGGTGGAATGGGATACTATACTTGAGCTGTCGGCCTATGCTGAGTGACAAACCCCCCATAGTGACCTTTGAGCTTTCTTAAAATGATTGTTTGAAATTGGAATAATAATGGTTAGACTAATCATGCATTTTCATAGCATATGGTCTTTTCCGGGTAGCTCCTTCTCCTTTGACGTACCTTTGAGTACTTTTCCGGGTGGCTAGTTCTCCTTGGGTGATCTATATTTTATGGTCTTTTCCAGGTGACTAGTTCTCATTAGGCGTACCTTTGAGTATTTTTTCGGGTGGCTAATTCTCCTTAGGCGATCTATATTTCATCATTTTTTTAGGTGGCTAGTTCTCCTTGGGCGTACCTTTGTGTTCTTTTTCAGGTGGCTAGTTCTCATTGGGTGACTCCATTGCATATTCTTCTTTGGGTGGCTAGTTCTCCTTGAGCGTAACTTGAGTACTTTTCCAGGTGGCTAGTTCTCCTTGGGTGACTTTTTACCAGCTGAATGTGCATCCCCAGGTCTGTGAGCATGTGCATGCATCCATGTATTTAAACAAGATTATCTTATGTAATTTATTTAATTAATGCGTTGTTGATGAACCTTATCTGATTTCTATGATAATTATTGTGTAATATTTGTTATACACTGTCCCTGATAATTATGCTTAATCATCTTGATGATACGATAAATCATGGGGGTTACAATTCACTGCGATAGCCATTGACGCTATCAAACCGTATTCAGTGTGCAGGAGACGTAGATTATGTGTATGATGATATTCATGTGGAACTGGAGGAGCCAGATGATCTTAGGACTCTCCATTTCTGACTTCATTTGTAATTAATTTTATGTTTTGTGAAAGTTAAGACATTGGTTTGTATAAGTTTTTGAGTAACCACTTGAAACCTTGGTTTTGTATATTTGGACTCCCTCTTATACTTGACTTGCTTCTGTCCAGCTAGATTACTAACTCTGATAAAAAGAATATATATATATATATATACACGTGGAATTTGGGTGTTTTCAAAGGTTAATGCTTGGGTTTTTGGAACACGAGTAGTGTACTTGGGTTTCGGGAACCAGGGTGTTACATTATATCATATGAAAACCTATTCACACCAAGAATTCATTAACTAAGGTTATCGATGGTTGATAAAAGGTAGCCTAGGAGTAATGGTCTGCATCTTGTAATGGTTTGTCCGACTTAGAGTTCTTCTAAGGTTAGGGTTTTAGGAAAAGATCGTCGAAACCTAAATAATTATACAAGATTTGTAAGATTTGGAAAAATCCAACCTAAATGATATAGACTTAAAAGTACGACTCAACCCTTACCTTCAATCACTGTCGAACAGACTCCGATGAAGGATCTATGGATGGTTAGTACGTCGATTAAAGAGGAGAATTACAAACCTTCACCTAATCGATCTCTCCGTCACTCTTCTTCTTCTCCTCCTCTTTCTCTCTCTTCCAATATTAGGGCATAAAAATTGTATGGAGAGAGGGTGTAAAAAAAGAGGCTATTTATATTGCCAAAATGGATGCAAATGACCCCAAAGGATGGATATTCATTATATTAACCCTATGGGAGGTCGTTATATATATATATATATATATATATATATATATATATCTATATATATATATATATATATATATAAAACAATGACTAGGCAAGACATATCATATGTTGTAAGTGTGATCAAATCACTTACAAGATCTTCTAGGGTTTCACATGTGAATGTGGTTATTTAGATTTTGTGATATCTTAAGGAGCATTAGGCTAAGAAATTTTATATAGATGGAATAATCACCTTTAAATTACCAGGTATCTTAATGTTGCTGGGTAGGTTTCTTGACTGATAGACAACCCTACTACTAGGTATTATACATTTGTTGTAGAAATCTGGTCATGTTAAAGAGTAAAAAGCAGAGCGTTGAAGTAGAATATAAAGCAATGGCTCATATCACTTGTGAGCTCATGTGGATCAAGAAATTATTATAGGAAATAGGTTTTACAATGAGTTTACTAATGCAGTTATTTTGTGATAATTAATCAACCTCTAATGTTACAAATGATTCAATTTATCATGCCAAAATCAAGTATATTAAAGTTGATTGTCATTTCATAACTGAGAAGGTCTTTAGTGGTGAAATTTTTATGCCTTATGATCTGTCTCATGATCAACTTCTGGTGTGCTCACCAAAGTTTTTAGACATGGTCAGGCTGCATGTATTTATTTTAAGTTAGATATCGACAATATCTATGCTCCAACTTGAGGGAGAATATTTATGAGTGTGGATGTTGGTTGTAAGATTATACAACCCACTTAGATTAATGTAATAAGGAGTTGTCCATTGGTATGACCCACATATTATTGATTTTGCCAATACATTCCTTTATTTAGTCTATTATATGCACTTAATATAAACACATCATCTTGTAAGTTAGTGAAGGGTATTTTTGGAATATTTATTTATTTTACTCAACATCTAAAAGGAGAGAGAGAGAGAGAGAGAGAGAGAGAGAGAGAGAGTAGCCCTAAATTACTCGCTCTACTCTCTTTTTTTATCTTTTCTTTTTTCTCTCACTTGTACATAATTCTACATAAATTAAAACAAATTACATTCTTGGTTAATTTAAAAAAGTAATTAAGAAAATCACATGTAGAAAAAGGTGAGGAATTTTTATATCCTATGACTGTTCACATAGAGTCGACTCCATGAAAAAGTGGGGTCCATATGGTATTTATACGCCACCCAACATTTCCATCAACTCACCCCTAAAGTTGTAGAGGAGCCAAAAATAAGGTCGACCTAATAATTAAGTGTAACGCCCTGAAAATCGGGGGCGAACATCGGCCCAACTCCCGAGTTCCAATGCATCACTTATACAACATGGATGATGATAATTAAATGTTGTCCATATTAATGCATTTAACATGAATGAGATTATACCAAAATAGTATATCATACTCCGGAGACAGTTATATTACGCAAGCGGAAGACTGTGAGAAGTATATAAAGTATGTAAGTGATTGTGAGTCTCCCAAGTTTGATCATGTTACCAGGTCGAATAGTTACAAGTATTATTTCAAAATACAAAATGTCAAAATGTGGTGGTCCACTACAAAGTATCAGCCCTGAAACCCCATCGATTCAGAACAGTCTACGAAAACCCGCCTGAATACTGCATATATGAGAAAGCCTCCTCATCATCCTCAAAGTTTGGCTTCGCCTTGCAGGCTGCGCCATCACCTGAAACTACAACAGGGTCTAGTTGGTATTTAAAACACCGTCCCATAACGTGGGAGTAAGTGATCAACTCAGTAGAGCTATAAAGCAAAGGTTAACATATTATCAATTCAGTCAAGCAGTAATGATAAAGCAGCACAATCAAACATCCCTAAATACTCTGATTAATGCAAGAATGATATGAAATAATGATGCATGCTCTCGCCTACTCTCCATCAGCGACTTCATCTCACGATCGTGGCATGCAATCCTTCCTCAGTACTTGACTTGCTACGCCAAACACACACGTAATGTGGTGCATGAACATGATTACCGAGTTCTTATTAGACCTTCTTCATACAGCAAGATTGGAAAGCTAAGGTACCTCCCTTATATCAATTCCCAACGATGATCCATTCTAGGATCGTCAGTCCTAGTAAATCTCATACCATGTTATGGTTCTAGGTCACTGCAAAGGGCTCGTCACCTGATCAGTGCTGTAAGACCCGTATCTTAGTCCGTACCGCTCCGTTAGCTTCCGCGGTCCTTCCGGTCAAATTTCGGCAACCTTCGCACCGTATCCGACGTTTGCGCGCGATCTTAAGCCAGGTCCCACACACCGACGTCGGCTCGATCCGAAACCTATGTCTTGGCGACCGCGTCGTCGTCGCGGTTCCAACGCCGTGACTTGCGCACCGAACCGATACCCAGGCAAGAAGATGTCGATCTGCATTTATTCCGAAGAAACACTGCACGTTGCGGATTTCGAGAGAATCTCTACAATTAGTCACATCAATCAACCATTAATGCAAGCCTTACCTCAAGTACAACAACCCATTCCCTCCTTTTTCAAAAGTCTACCCTCTTTCCACCTCACCACTCCTCTTTTTTCCATTTTCAACAACAACCATACCCCTTTTTCAAAATTTTCAACCCAACCCATCACCCATCACACCTCACCCATCCATATCACCTCTCTCTCTCTCTCTCTCATTTCTCAAATCTCCAAGCAACTCAAGCCTCTCACGTCCAAGCTTTCCTCTCCCTCCCAAGTGTGGTCCACCTTCTCATCTTTCATCTCAACCATCTAAACCCCATCAACATCCATCAAAGTTGAAGCTAAGGAGCATTGGAGTCTAAGGGACCAAGAAGAAGGAAGATAAGGTGGGTGATTTGCCATTATTTTAAATTTTAGGGCCCACTTGTTGGTGGGACCCATTTGGATGTATGTGATTTAATCAAGAGGGCCCATAGTGGCGGGGTTCCTCTATCTCACCGTATATCTCTCTCTCTCTATCTCTCTCTTTCATTGTAATGGTGTGGATCCCACCGATATGTGTTACATCTACCCCGTCCATCTACATCAGACGGTGTGGCCCACTCTATTACAGGTGATGATCCACACCATCCACTGTTTGGATGGGCCCAATGCATCTTTTTATATGTATATATATATATGTTATATTTTATATAATATATGTATATAATATATAATATAATATGTATTTATATATATATATATATAATATAAGATATATATTATATGTATATGTATATATATTGGTGGGCCACGTCCACGTGGGACCCACCATAATGATGTGAATATGTAAGTCGTCCAGCATCCCTGGACGCTGGACGTTGCAAACAGTGAAGTGTTAACTAGTGTGGGTGTGTACTTAAAAAAAAGAAGAGAGAAAGAAGTGGTGGGCCTCTCATACAAGCCCCACCTTGATGCATAAGTCAAATCCAAGCCGTCCATACTCTTCCTCAGATTATTTTAGGCGTTGGGCCGAAAAATGATCTCAATCTGAACTTATGGTGGGCCATAGTATAACGAACAAGTTCCCTACCATTGAAATACACCCCGATGTTGCCGTACGTCAAAAAACTATTCAATATTGGCCTCGATAGATTTGTATCGAGCCACAGGGGCTAATGACTGGTGTGGACCTTGCTGATGTGGGCCCCGCCTGTGGAAAACCACAGAAAAAAGTTAATTTAAAAAAAAAAAACCAACAACAGCAGCAACAGCTGCCGCCACTGACAGCAGGCGCAGGCAGTGCCTGCGCTGGACCGTTTGACGGACGGACGGACGGGCTGGGCTCACGGCCCTAGCTGTGGACCCCACCTAGGTGCCTTTCGACCATCAACACCGTGCATTTGATGGGTCCCCACGGACCATCCGTCCATACCAAAAATCAGCCTTATACAGAACTCATGTGTACCACACCATTTAAAATCATGTGAAGACATACCAAAACATATAAAATCACTTGGTGAGGCCTACCTGAGTTTTAGATGTTGCTGAAACTTGGTCTGGATCGTCAGTTAGATGGGACCCACATAATGGATGGGCTGGATTTGTGAACCACATTTCGGTGGGCCCCACGTCCACCCCCATCCAGGTGGCCTTATAAACAGGTTGGACGTTAAATAAACGTCACAGTGGGCTCCCTGCCCACGTGACCTGATCAACAGGTTAGATGAAAAATAAACATTACGGTGGGCCCCTCCCTGACCGCCTGGCCCTCTGAACGGGTTGGGTGGAAATAAACATTTCCAGTGGGCCCCAGTCCAGTGGGCCCTACCCCAGGTCCACGTGACCCTTTGAAAGGGTGGTGTGGCAAATAAATATTACAGTGGGCCCTACCTGGTCCAAGTGACCTTATGAATGGTTGGATGGCAATTAAACCTTACATTGAGCTCAGGTTGGGTGGAAAATAAACATTATGGTAGGCCCCACTTGGGACCCACTTAAGTATATATTGTGATCCACACCCTCTATTAGTATGGGTCCTACCGTGATGCATATGTTTTATCCAACCGTCCAATCATTTTGGAAAATATTTTAGGGCCGTGTGATAAGGCCCATCTTGGTGTGTTTGTGGCCGGTCTGTTGAGGCCCACCTTGATGTATTGGTGGTCCTTGTTGAGGCCCACCTTGATTTGTATAAGGCCCATATTATGAGGCCCATTGTGATGTATGCAAAGCCCACGTGACCAGACCCATCTTGATGTATTTGTGGCCCGTTATTGAGGCCCACCTTGATATGTATATACGAGACCCATGTATGAGGCCCATTTGATGTACTGGAGGCCCACGGGTCAAGCCCCAATAGGACGTACATAAGGCCCAATGTAGTGTAATTCCACCATGGTATGTGTGTTGATTTTGTAATGGGCCACACCTTGGGAGCAATGCTGGTTTGACGTCCACATTGAATGGATAATGTTGGTTAAATGTCCGCATTATAACTCTCCCTAAGGCCCACTGATAGGCCCATACTTGCGGTAGGTAGGCCGTCTAGGCCCATCTCCGTTATACACAGAGCCCATCTCTTTATATATGTTTAGTATAGATCCATGATTCATGATCATTCGCGTCATATGTATGCCTGATGTGAGGAGTGACCGATCATAGCATATGCCTTCGAGCGGACTGTTTATAGGCTCCCTGATAGGTAGAGTTGCCCCATATAAATGCATGGTACACACAGGACTGTTGCATGACTGATAGCATGATTCATGCACTTGCATTTGTGTGATTGTAGTTACTATATGCCCTAGCGACATCAGGGCCATAGCCTCCACAGACACATCATGGATGGCTGGGTTGGATACCGAAAATGTTTGGTTCTAGCATATGGGCGCCATAGATGTCCCTGGGTGAAAATTCCTAAACCCGATGTACCAGAGGATGACTCCAATGTCGAGACCGAGTGGATATATGAGCGCATGAGGGCCGAATACCAGGAGGCCGCGTCTCCCACTGTGTCGTGGTGGTTGGAAAGGAGTGCGGCCTTACTCGCCCGAGGGTAGGGGGCAATACTAGGCTGAGTTTGACCAGCTCGTGAATGAGTTCGCTATCGACATACCGGATAGGTATTGGCAGACTATTGACCAGGCGGATAGTGAGGTTTCTTACGCTCACTTGGACTATGCGGCTAGGAGAGCGACAGTGCCATTTGGAGTGTATTGAACCCCGGTGATTATCCAGAATGAGAACTGTACTGATATTTGATAAGGTTTGGCATGCTTGAGTTGCATCTCGCATCGCATGGCCGTGTTATGGCCGATGGCGTTTATATCTTGCACCGCATAGCCTTGGTACGGCTGATTGCATTCATGTACTCATCATCATGATTCCGCATTACTCTAACCTTGCATTTTGAACACGCTTATATTGTGCACATACTTACACCACCCTCTAAGCTTTCTATAAGCTTATGCATGATTGATGCGTGCAGGTGACGTCAGGACTCAGTCGCAGCCATAGTCTCGCCATAGTTGGAGCGTGCAGCCGAGCTTTTAGAGTTTTGTTTCTTTTGTTACATTGTATTTCCCCTTTCAGATGCATTATACTCAAAAGTTTTTGATCATAGTGGATTTTGTGGTAGTGTTCTTGTGGTTATTGTTTGTGGGTTATGCTTTTGTTATGCTCATTATGAATCAGACTGATGATTTGAAACCCTCCTTGTAGTATCCCAGGATCGGAACCTGGTGAATGGGTGCCGGGATCCAAGAATGGGGTTCTACGGAGGCTGTCGGAGCCGGATTCGGTGATCGGGAATTTTATGAGCCCGGTTTTCGAGTTTGGGGCGTGACAAGTGCAGGGCTAGTATGTACTCTTGTTGTTACGTAAAGGCTCGTCGCCTCTACGCGGTCTTAGAGTATGCTCGAGGTCACTACAAAGGGCTCGTCACCTTATCAGTGTAGGCCGACAGCTCAAATACAGTGTCTCATATCACCGTATTCGTCTCACAAGGTTGTGTTGTTCACTGGACATTATAGGGAGGCTCGTCACCCCAACGTAGGCCGACAGCTTAACCATGGTGTCTCATACCACCATGTCCGGCTCATGAGACTTAGCAGATCGAGGTACCAAGGTTAAAGGGGTTTCCACTGGTGAGTTTGGTACCTTAGATTCAAGCAGTAGTGTCCATACATGGTGAACATACATTGGGTCAATCGGGTTACTTGACGAGCTCGACTGGTACGAGCGTATATCGAATTGATCGACATGAAGTGCACAAGCACTCCGTGTGGCCTAACCACTGTCGACAACCGAAGTATGGCTTGGACTCATTGAACACGTCCTGTGGGGCGAAAACAACCTCAGCCACCAAATCAAGGCCTGTTACCAATTACCTGGACTATATCATTGTCTCAAGCGCATTCAACTTCAGCAGATAATCATATGAGAAGATCAAGGTGGCAATGAATCAATAATTCAATTCATACAATCATTTAAGCATATTAGGAAATACAACTTAAACATGACTTCACACATATACATTCCATACCTAAACAGACACTATAGTATAAATAGCTGGAGGAAATCATACACATAATTAAGGTAGTTGAGAATCATATCTCAATAATCATATAAAGTACAATTTACTAACTACTAGTTCATTCGGACATTTTTACAAACACTTAGACTACACTTTTTAACATACACGACGTATGTTGGCCATAACATATATTGGGGCAAATCCTTTCGCCAAGGAGTTGTTACACATACAACTAGTATAAACACACACCAATTAATCATGGCAAACACATTTTCAAATTCCATACGTATATGACCCTTTCTACAAGTACATGGAATACACTAAACTCAATATATTTCATATATATCAGAAATGTGACACAAACATCGTATTTGGCATGTGAAATAGTAACCACGTCAGTAATAAATCATTAACTGACATTGAAAGCCTTAAAAACCATAACCTATATGTTTGTAGTCCACACCTTACGCCGGTAAACACGTAACGGATTCATTTTAGACAGTCTTTGTCAACGGCGGATTGACAACCTATAGCATGAATTAGGTTAGCTATTTCATAACTTACACTATCTGAAACCCTAAAACAGATTAGGGTTAGGTTTTCTTACCCAAGTACGTTGTTGGAAACAATAGATTTGTGATACAGATAGTGTGGCTAAGTGCGTGGAGCAACGAGATTAAATCCCAGGATGAATCTCCAACTCTCTCTCTCTCTCTCTTTCTCTCTCTTTCCTTTCATTTTCCTCTCATCTCTTTTTTAGGGTTTAAAATTCGTACGGAATATAAGAGAGAGGGTTTAAGGCCCTTATATAGACCTAGAACTGATGAAAATGGCCCCAGGGCCATGGTATACTTAGGTTATGTCCAAAGATCGACTGTTCCGATCCAACGAAGCACTTCTGGAGCCTCCTTTTTTGCGTGTGGTCGGACTCAAGCTCCCTAACATTGGATCTAGGTCAGGTTGAGTTTTCGCTCCGATCGGGTTTACAGATCGACCGTGGCGGACCAGTTTCAGTTCAATAGTCACCATCACTCGATCAGGGCCACAAGTACATTGCCATGTATGGAAAATTTTCCCTAATCCGAGGGTATATTTGGGTCAGATTCTGATGGTCTGAATCCTAATATTTGGCCCGCAAGCGACACGACTCAGTTTACTTAAATTCAGATTTTATTTCTAAAGATATTCACGTTTCTCACACACTTTGCTCCGGGCTCAAGTTGTGCATTTCTAGACACAATTAAGACTTAATTTTTGAGGGTGTTGTCAAGTCCAGTAATGCGTTCATAGCTATATAGTTTGCGGTTATCGGACTTTCGACATGCGGTTCAGGTCTAATATGGAATTTCGGTGTGCTCCCGAGAGCAACCGGGTTTAGGGATGGATTCTAAATTTCAGTGTAATGTAGCATTAATGACTCTACACGTTTCGGGTCTTACAGATCATATTTAAAGTGATTAGTGCTAATTTCATAAGTACTTTAGTTTAACACTTACTAATCTTAACCTAATTGCTAAAGGTTCTAGTCCTGGGTGATTTCCGCCTGAGGTGGTACTCGAGTCCTTGTACGAATTTTTTCGAGACGTTACATCAAGTAGGCCACAAACCACAGAAAAAAAGCTCCATTACCAACAAGTTCAGGGGTTGCGTCCTACATGAGGTTGAAATGGCTATTTTTGAAGCATTTAAGCATCACTATATTGCACATCTAATGCATGGGTTAGATGACATAAACACACACACACACACACACACACACACACACACACACATGGAGTGGTGGATATACTTGCACACATATTGTTATGGGTAAAATGAGGTTAAAATAAATGTATGAGACAGATGAGTCGAGTAGCCAGACTTGATGACTATGGATTGCTTGAGGGCCGAAAAATCACCCCGACCTTTTGTGCCGACTAATGACTTTGGAGGTCGGTCTTGTCTGGCGACCTCAAGAGATGACCTCGACCTCAGATATCGATCTCTGCCTCGGGTATTAAGCTCGACCTTAAATACCAACCTCGACCTCGGATATTAACCACCAGCTTGGAATAGAAATATCCTTACAATATATAAAGATAGGATTACCCTCCAAGATCTTCGCTAATGATCATACCGATTGAGGATATTCTTGAAGTTAGAGTCTGACTCCAATACAGGACCCTCAAATTAACTTAAATATGCAGATCACCTAGAAAGCCTATAAATACACCCACTGTTATGGGTAAAGGAACACAACAAATATCATGATTCTACTACGCTTATTGTGAGTTCATACGCCTGACTTAGGTATCGGAGGGTCCTCAGCCTTAACTGGCACCCCAGTGTCTTCTCTTATTTTTCATTAAATTGTAGGTACTCGGTGGCTCATAGGAGGTGAGGCAAGATCGATCAATTTTTTGCATTAACAGTTGGCACCGTCTGTGGGAACGACATCAAAGTCGTTTCCATTTCATTAAATTTCTGCAATGGCAAAAGGAAGAAAGAAGACACTAGCAGCCATCACCACGACAGCTCCCACACTAGTCGCTCACCCGACAGTCGAGCAGTCCGCATATCTCTAAGGTTTGCCTTCAGAACAAGATGCCGACTTTGCTCTTTCAGCACCTGTTCATTGATCCCGAAATCGAGGTGGCCGTTTGGTCTCTCTGGAGAATTAGGTCGAAGCCTTAACCGGCAATATAAACCGGTTAATTTAGATACTGGAAAGGCAAACCTGTCCCCCGACCACGAACTAGAGGCGGGTGCACTTACCGAGCAATCTCGACCTCCACAGGCTTCTCATAACTCATATGAGGTCAAGCAATATCCATAATAGCATAACCACACACCCATCTGTACCACATGAACTACAAAACTCGCTGACTCTAACTTGTGACACACCTTGGACAAGAAAAGATGCGGGAAAGCACTCGAGGTAATGGCTGAGAATGAGGTTCCCTGGGAAGCCAAGCTCAAGGAGATACAGGGTCATATCAGCGATATTTGACAGGCTTACCAAGCTTGAGCCCCGACCTCAGTTGAGGCCATGTTGGAGGAGATAAAGCCACTATTTACTGACGACATCATGGCATTTACGCTTTCACCGAGGTTCTGGATGCCACGGATCACTCCTTACTCCAGAATAGGAGATTCTGTTAAGCATCTAGAGTCCTTTAGGGTGTGGATGGAGCTACACGGTGCAACTAGTTTGGTGATGTGCCGCACATTCTCCTTGACCTTGTCAGGGGCGGCACGAAAGTGGTATAGGTAGTTGAAGCCGAGATCCCTCAACTCCTTCATACAGCTCAGCAAAGTTTTCATCACTCAGTTCATCGATGGGAAAGATAGGAGAAAGTCATTAACCCACCTCCTTACGATCACTCAAAGGGAGGATTTGTTGCTAAAAGACTGTGCCATCCATTTTAACACTGAAGTTGTCCAAGTCGATGATTATTCTGACCAGATAGCTCTGGCCGCCATGGTGGCTGGCCTTAAATAAGGAAAGTTCTTCTTCTTTATTGATAAGAACTCCCCCAAATACTCTCGCCAACCTACTTAACCGAGTTAAAAAATATTCCAATGCCTATGAGTTCTTTAGTTCATGAAGAGCTACTTTCTGTCTAGGATACGCGTCGATCGCAATATATATGTAGTGTCCTCGCTCAACTGTATCTGCTCCCATCTGATAATGTGGGAAGGATTGAGAACGTATTTCTTCAGCATGGATACATGAAATACGTCATGCACGCCTATGAGTGGTGTCTGCCTCCACTTGATCAAGTATCTGGAATGGGCCAATGAATCTAGGCGTGAGCTTCCCCTTCTTCCCAAACCGGAGGACTCCCTTCATTGGGGAAACCTTCAAAAATACATGGTCCCCAACCTCGAACTCTAACGGTCGCCATCTCGTATTGGTGTAGCTCTTCTGTCTGCTTTGTGCTGCCAAAAGTCGGCGCCTGATAATGTTGACTTTCACTGAAGTCACCTGAACTAACTCTGGGCCAATCAGGCTCTTCTCGCTAACCTCTGCCCAGCAATGCGGTGCCCTACACAGACGCCCATATAGTGTTTCATAAGGAGCCATGCTAATACTTACCTAAAAGCTATTGTTATAGGCAAACTCTGCATAAGGAAGACAGTTATCCCAACTGTCTTTGAAATCCAGCACACAGGCTGCAACATATCCTCCAACACCTAATTTACCCATTCTGTCTGCCCGTCAGTATGTGGGTGGAACGCGATACTGAACTTCAACTTCACACCCATTGCTTCCTAGATACGAGTCCAGAAGATAGATGTGAATCACGTGTCTCAGTCTGACACGATCTCCAAGGGAACTCCATGCAGACGATAATCTCCTGGATGTACAGTCTGGCCAACTCATCTGCTGAGTTTGAAACTTTAATCGGGAGGAAGTGAGCCGATTTCGTCAACTGATCCACGATCACCCATATGGAATCATAACCCTTCCTCGTCTTCGGTAATCCTGAGATAAAGTCTATAGAGATGAAATCCCACTTCCATTCAGCTATGGGCATGGGCTGAAGAAGTCCAGGAGGTTGGCAATGCTCTGCCTTGACCTACTGGCATGTGAGACAATGGGACACGTAATCTGTTATGTGGGCCTTCATGTTGTCTCACCGTACGATCTCTTCATATCGCGATACATCTTCGTACTTCTGGGGTGCATCGCCATCTTCGAATTATGCGCAGCCTCGAGAATTTTCTGCCTCAGATCGTGAAGATTTGGGACGCATAGGCGGCCACGGTAACGTAAGCCCCCATCCATACCAACTCTCCACTCGGCGTCCTTATCGTCGTTAGCCTGCTCTCGAAGCTCAGACAATCGTCCATCGCCCTTCTGGGCCTCAATGATCCTATCATCAATAAGTGGTCGCACATGAATGTATGCGACGCTCTTGAACGACTCCTCAACGGTGAGCTTCTGCTCGGAGTATCGCACGAACTCTACCATACCCCATTCTGCCACCATTAGCGGAGCCGCAAACTCTACGATTTTTTTGTGGCTCAACGCGTCAGCCACAAGGTTAGCCTTGCCCAGATGGTAGGAAACCTCGAACTTGAAGTCTTTCAAGGTTTTCATCCATCGTCGTTGCCTCATATTCAGGTCCCACTGAGTGAATATGTACCTTTGGCTCTTGTGGTTGCAAAAGAGCTCGAACTCCTCTCTGTAGAGGTAATATCTCCAGATCTTTAAAGCAAAGATGACGGTTGCTAACTCCAGGTCGTGCGTAAGGTAGTTTTCCTCGTGTTTTCTCAACTGTCGCGATAGGTAGGCAATAATCATGTCCTTCTGCATCAAAACACCACCTAAACCGACACGAGACATGTCCATGTATATCGTATACTTGACCCCTTGCTCTGGCAATACTAGCACAAGGGCAGACATCAACTTATCTTTTAACTCCTGAAAAGCTGTCACTGCCTTTTCATTCCAGGTGAACTTAAGGTCCTTCCGAGTCAACTGAGACAAGGGTCTAGCTATCTTGGAGAAGTCCTAAATGAATCGTCGATAATAACCTGTCAACCTAAGAAAACTCTTCACCTCACTAACCGAACCGGGCTGCTCCCAGTCTTGAACTGCGGCTACCTTGGCAAGGTCCACGGCTATCCCTTCCTTGGACATCACATGTCTTAGGAACTTGACTTCCTCTTTTCAGAAGTCGCACTTCTTGTACCATGCGAACAATTGGTTCTTCTTCAGAGTATCCAAGACTGCTCGTAGGTGTTCCTCGTGCTCTTTCCGACTCTTAGAGTATATTAGGATATCATCAATAAATACAATGATGAATCAAAATAGAAACAGCCGAAATACCCTGTTCATCAGGTCCATGAACATGGCCAGTGCATTCGTAAGGCCGAACGACATTACAAGAAACTCATAGTGTCCAAAACTGGTCCTGAAGGCCGTCTTCTGCACGTCCTCATCCCTGACGCGCAACTAGTGATACCCCGACTGCAAGTCAATCTTCGAGAAATACTTTGCCCCCTCAACTGATCAAACGGGTCATCTATCTTGGGCAAATGATACTTGTTCTTTACCGTCACTTGGTTCAATCTGCGATAATCAATATATAATCGTAGAGATCCATCATTCTTCTTTACGAATAACACGGGTGCTCCCCATGGAGACACACTGGGTCGTATAAAGCCTGCATCCAATAGTTCATCGATCTGTTTCCTCAGCTCCTTAATCTCACATGGGACCATACGATAGGTCGGAAGAGATACAGGTGTCGTACTAGGCACTAGATCGATGGTAAAATCAATTTCGCGCTGAGGGGTAGTTCAGGTATCTTCCTGAACACATCTAAGAACTCTTGGACCACAGGAGTGTCCTCAAGTGTTGGACCATGAACATCCTCTAGCATGGAAGCGTAACAACTAATGCGATAGGGCCACCTGACCTGCACTGGAAATGTAAAGGTCGTGCCCTCTGGTCCACAGGTTGTCACCACTCTAGTATCGCAGTCAAGCTTTGCCTTCATCTCTGTGAGTCAATCCATACCGAGAATGACGTCATAATGATGTAATGGGGTGACAATCAAGTCGATGAGCACTGTCCCGCTCCCTATGTCTATCGAACACCCCTTACAGATCCTAGTAGCGTCCGAGAAAGTCCCTATGGTGCGCACGATATGATAGAGACAGTGGACCCGGTGTCCACTAACAAGAAGACTGAAGTACCTTAGATATGTGTCGTAACATCAAAAGCCATAGGTGCTGTAGGTGTTGCCTTTGATGCCTCAGCTGTAAGTGAATGCACACGAACCTGCTGAAAATGGTTGGGCTGAGGTACCATAGGTCACTGAGGCGGCCTAGATCGAATTGTGGGTGGCCAGAATGATGGATGAGTTGATGCCGACCATAGAGGTGGTGCTGATATAACCTGGGGATACTGGCGGTTGATCCTCTGGGGTGGTGAGAAGCCGCTATCTCTTCTCCTGGTGAAGTAGTTCACCTCTGTGTGGCCAGGCCTCTTGCAATAGGTACACCACACATCAGGTCACCTCACTGGGGCAGGTGGGGCTATCAGCCTCGGCGGTGAGTCTACACGCGGCCTCTTACCGAGGAACGGTCTACTCAAAAGATCAGGTTGCGGCCTGGGAGCCATAGGTGCTCGCATACGGGATTGCCTGTCCCCGTCCTGCTCGGCCCGCATAGATATGCTCACTAGCTCAGCATAACTGGGTATGCTAGCGCAGCACATCTTCGAGCGGATCTCGGGTTGCAGGCCCTCAAAAAATCGTCGCATCCGCATCGGCTCATCCGCCAGAATCAAAGGGATGTACCTGCCCAACTCCGTAAATCTGTTCTCATACTCTGCCACTGACATCCCTCCCTGTCGGAGGTGAAAGAACTCACTCTCCTTCTCGTGGTGATGGGTGATGGGATAGTATTTCTCTTAGAAGCGGGTCTCAAAGGCTGCCCACGTCCATATGTGTCCGACCGCAACAGTACGAAGGACACTGTTCCATCATAAGCTGGCCTCCTTCTCGAACATGAAGGTGACCAACTCCACCTGCTCAGGCTCTGTGCAGTTCAGTGGCTTTAGCATCTTAGAAATGCAATCAAGCCAATACTCGGCCTCCTCGGGTCTGTGAGTACCTGTAAAGGTAGGGGGCCGCAAGCGCTGAAATAGCTCAAAAAGGTCGCTAGCACCCACATTCCCAGCAGGGGGCATGGGTGATGTAGGTGGAGCCACGCCCATGCCCTGGGCAAAAATCTCTGATATGGTGGTCAAAAACTGCTACTGCTGCTGTTATTGCTGTACCTACTGCTGCTGTATCAACAACATCATCTCTCCAACCTATCAGTAGGGGGAACTGACTGAGGTCCAGAAGGCATCGAAGAGGACGCATGGTTCTGCTCTAGAACCGTACAACAAGTGTAGGCCCATTAGTGGGGCCAGTGGCCGGTTGAGAATCTGGCATGGTGTCAGAGGGAGACGGGCTCGAATTGGGGTTCGTATGGCTCTCACTTAGGGGAGGTGCCCCGTCAAACGACTGGCCAATAGTGAGATGTGCCGTATTCCGTGCGGCCTTAGGTGGCATTCCCTATACACAACATAGGGTGCAACCCAGGTCAGATTCAACATGCCCACTAACTCAACCCCATAGCATTCACACATAGTTTTAAGAAACTTCTTGCATTTCATTTACGAAAATTGTCACAATTACATGAGATACGACATTACATGAATCATGATAGGAAATGCATATGAGCTATTACAAGTAAGGCTGCAAACATTAAAACAAACTAATAAACACAAACACACTTTCTACCTACAATACTACTAGGCTCATCAACATTTAAAACACGGACATCCTAAAATAGCAACCAAACAACCTACAGGGCAATGACATGGACGACTAGACATCTGAGTCTGGCAACGGAGGAGGGGAGCCCTTATCCTGCAGGCAGCACATGATAGCTTTTAAGGTGCGAGTCACCTTCTTAAACTTGTACTTCATGAGGGCCCAGGTATCAATGATCTCCTGTCGCAGGGCAGCCTAACCCTCCTCAAGTCGAGTTAAGCGAACTTCCCTAGAAGCCCGATCAATGTCATGCTCCGTTGCCGTAGGAGAGGAACTCTCATCCGTGTCCTGAGCCTCCACTTCTTCTTCCTGTTCTTCCTTTATCTCTTCTCTGCTTTCCTCCTTGCTTCCATACTCCACACTAGCCGTCTCGTCCTCACTCTCATTGAGTCGGGCTTACCGCTACCATGGTCCAATTTCCATCTGATTAAGAGTAGTTTCGTTGATGTAATGGGTCGGCACCGGCATTTCCGCCCCGAGTCTATAGCCAAACTCATGTGCAATCTTGCATATGAGTCGGCCGAATGGGAACGAATCAGAAGCTCTAGTGGAGCGTGCGGTAAGAACTATTTGTCACAGAACATGCGTAGGCACGCACAACTTCTCTCCCTTCCCCACTTGGTACAGGAAATCTACCATCAGACAGGTGCACTTGCTGCGGTTGCTCCACCTGGGGTACACGTTGTACGTGAAGATGTGGTGGAGCAGGCAAAAGTCATCAGTCATATTGGTTGCTAGGGGGCTATTGTTTGGATTCCAGTGGGCCAGTTGTCCACAAAGGAATCGCGTGCGGCGATCCCTTTCACGTGCACTCCTCAAATTCTTCTCACTTACATGGGTCTTGCCAAGTAGCATTCTTATGAGTCAGGCTATCAAGCCAGCAATTGTGGCCTCCCGATCTCTACTCACTGGGATCTTGAACTGCAAGGGCTCCAGTGTAGGCTCTCGAATGTGGGCGTAGAAGGCTCGGACTGTGCCCACATTTGCGCTGTACTCACCCTCGAATATGGGACCTCACCCGACCTCGACTAGGCGGTCCATCATCAGATATTGCCCAAAGAGCCTCTCATCCACATGAGTTTTAAAAAGGACCATGCGACTATGAAATCTCCCATGAGACATATCCGTCAAAAGGATCCTTTCGAGGGGAGCCCTGGGATCAAGCTCCCACTTGGTCCTTATCTCTCGATCGACGCTTACACTTGCGGTGGCACCTCTCGGCCTCCTTGAACGATTAGGGCGACTAGGCCCGACTTCATCCACAGGAACCCTTTTCTTTCCCATGATAGAGAGAATGGTGAAAATCGAGAAAAAGGCCGTCACAAGCTCAACTAGAGCCATTGGAGTGGAATGATATGTGGGGAATAGGATGGGTTGTTGGACTTGGAGGAATATGAGACACAAATGAGAGATTTATGCACTCAAATTGAAGGAAAAGAGAGAGATAGGAGAGGGTTTTGATGAACAATGATGGAGGGGTGTGTGTATTGAAGGAAAATGAGAAAATGGGTGAATGGAGGGGAGATTTGAGAGAGAAACAAGGGTTTTTAAAGAAAAAGGAAAGCTTGGAGGGGTGGGAAATGAAGGAGAGGAGCAAATGGGGTGTTTCAAACCATCCATACATGATTCGGTGGGCCACATCAGCACCGGCCCGCGTTGGCCGACCGCCCAATCGGCGAGGCCTCGCCAGTCTCTAGACATTCCGGCGATGGCTCACCAGTGGGGCGATGGCCTCCCCCCCGAGGGTGCCGAAAACATGTGGGGCCCACTCTGGGTCCCCCCGATTTGTACGGTTTGGCCCCCCGACTCCATCTTGAGTCATTTCGGGTCCTATCTCATGTACATTCACATTCTCTGGGTCGTTTGAGGTTGGAATGGGTTAAATCTTCGTTTAGACCCGTCGATTAACGGTCTAGAAGTGACCCGGGATCATTTCACGTGATCACGGGTGTGTACGGGCCCGATCTCAGCGATCAATTTCAGTGAATTTCACCGATTGGCGAAACTGGGAATCCTATGCCTGTTTCTACATTTTCTCGCACCCTCTTAGGTCAAATTACGTCAGTGTACATCGTGTGACCATAACCTAGGTCTAGTTTAATCCAAATTATGCTCTAATACCAACTTGTAATGCCCTGAAAATCGGAGGTCGAGCATCGGCCCAACTCCCGAGTTCCAACGCATCACTTATGCAACATGGATAATGATGATTAAATGTTGTCCGTATTAATGCATTTAACATGAATGAGATTATACCAAAACAGCATATCATACTCCGGAGACAGTTACATTACGCAAGCGGAAGACTGTGAGAAGTATATAAAGTATGTAAGTGATTGTGAGTCTCCCAAGTATGATCATGTTACCAGGTTAAATAGTTACAAGTATTATTTCAAAATACAAAATGTCAAAATGTGGTGGTCCACTACAAAGTATTAGCCCTGAAACCCCGTCGATTCAGAACGGTCTACGAAAACCCGCCTGAATACTGCATGTATGAGAAAGCCTCCTCATCGTCCTCAAAGTCTGGCTCCGCCTCACAGGCTGCGCCATCACCTGAAACTACAATAGGGTCTGCTTGGTGTTTAAAACACCGTCCCATAACGTGGGAGTGAGTGATCAACTCAGTGGAGCTATGAAGCAAAGGTTAATATGTTATCAATTCAGTCAAGCAGTAATGATAAAGCAGCATAATCAAACATTCCTAAATACTCTGATTAATGCAAGAATGATATGAAATAATGATGCATGCCCTCACCTACTCTCCCTCAGCAACATCATCTCACGATCGCGGCATGCAACCCTTCCTTAGTGCTTGACCTGCTACACCAAACGCACACGTAATGCAGTGTATGAACGTGATTACCGAGTTCTTATTAGACCTTCTTCATACAGTAAGATTGGGAAGCTAAGGTACCTCCCTTATATCAATTCCCAATGATGATCCATTATAGGGTCGTCAGTCCTAGTAAATCTCATACGATGTTATGGTTCTAAGTCACTACAAAGGGCTCGTCACCTGATCAATGCAGGGCTAGTATGTACTCTTATTGTTATGTAAAGGCTCGTCGCCTCTACGCGGTCTTAGAGTATGCTCGAGGTCACTATAAAGGGCTCGTCAACTTATCAGTGTAGGCCGACAGCTCGAATACAGTGTTCCATACCACTGTATTTGGCTCACGAGGCTGTGTTGCTCACTTGACACTACGGGTAGGCTCGTCACTCTAGCGTAGGTCGACAGCTCGACCACGATGTCCCATACCACCATGTTTGGCTCATGATATTTAGTAGATCGAGGTACCAAGGTTAAAGGGATTTCCACTGGTGAGTTTGGTACCTTAGATTCAAGCAATAGTGTCCATACATGGTAAACATACATCAGGTCAATCGGGTTACTTGACGAGCTCGATTAGTACGAGCGCACATCGAATTGATTAACATGAAGTACACGAGCACTCCATGTGGCCTACCCACTGTCGACAACCGAAGTACGGCTCGGACTCATCGAACACGTCTTGTGGGGCGAAAATAACCTTAGCCACCAAATCAGGGCCTGTTACTGATTGCCTGGACTATATCATAGTCCCAAGCACATTCAACTTCAGCAGATAATCATATGAGAAGATCAAGGCAGCAATGAATCAATAATTCAATTCATATAATCATTTGAGCATATTAGGAAATACAACTTAAACATGACTTCACACATATACATTCCATACCTAAACAGACACTATAGTATAAATACATGGAGGAAATCATACACATAATTAAGGTAATTGAGAATCATATCTCAACAATCATATAAAGTACAATTTACTAACTACTAGTTCATTCTGATATTTTTACAAACACTTAGACTACACTTTTTAACATACACGACGTATATTGGCCATAACATATATTGGGGTAAATTCTTTTGCTAAGGAGTTGTTACACATACAACTAGTATAAACACACAACAATTAATCATGGCAAACACATTTTCAAATTCCATATGTATATGACTCTTTCTACAAGTACATGGAATACACTAAACTCATTATAGTTCATATATATCTGAAATGCGAAACAAACATCGTATTTGGCATGTGAAGTAGCACCCACATCAGTAATAAATCATTAACCGATATTGAAAGCCTTGAAAACCATAACCTATACGTTTGTAGTCTGCACCTTACGCCGGTAAACATGTAACGGATTCGTTTTAGACACTTAGTCTTTGTCAACGGCAGATTGGCAACCTATAGCATAAATTAGGTTAGCTATTTCATAACTTACACTATCTGAAACCCTAAAACAGATTAGGGTTAGGTTTTCTTACCTAAGTACGTTGTCAGAAATGCCAGATTTGTGATACAGATAGGGTGGCTAAGTGCGTGGAGCAACGGGATCAAATCCTAGGATGAATCTCCAACTCTCTCTCTCTCTCTCTCTCTTTCTCTCTCTCTCTTTCCTTTCCTTTTCTTCTCCTCTCTTTCTTAGGGTTTAAAATTCATATGGAATATAAGAGAGAGTGTTTAAGGCCCTTATATAGGCCTAGAATTGATGGGAATGGCCCCAGGGCCATGGTATACTTAGGTTATGTCCAAAGATCGGCTGTTCCGATCCAACGGAGCACTTCTGGAGCCCCCTTTTCTGCGTGCGATCGGGCTTAAGCTCCCTGACATTGGATCTAGGTTAGGCTGAGTTTTCGCTCCGATCGGGTTTACAGATCGACCGTAGCAGACTAGTTTCGGTTCAACGATCACCGTTACTCAATCAGGGCCACAAGTACATTGCCATGTATGAAAAAATTTTCCTGATCTGAGGGTATATTTGGGTCAGATTCTGATGGTCTGAATCTTTATATTTGGCCTGTAAGCGACACGACTCAGTTTACTTAAATTCAGATTTTATTTCTAAAGATATTCACATTTCTCACACACTTTACTCCGGGCTCAAGTTATGCATTTCTAGATACAATTAAGACTTGATTTTCGAGGGAGTTATCAAGTCTAGTAATGCAGTCATATCTATATAGTTTTGCGGTTATCGGACTTTTGACGTGCAGTCCAAGTCCGATGTGGAGTTTCGATGTGTTCCCAAGAGCAATCGGGTTTAGGGATGGATTCTATATTTCAGGGTAATGTAGCGTCAATGACTCTGCACGTTTCGGGTCTTGCAGATCATATTTAAAGTGATTAGTGCTAATTTCACAAGTACTCTAGTTTAGCACTTACTAATCTTAACATATTGCTAAAGGTTATGGTCCTGGGTGATTTCCGCCTAAGGTGGTACATGGGTCCTTGTATAATTTTTCTGAGACGTTACATCAAGTAGGCCACAAACCACAGAAAAAAAGCCCCATTACCAACAAGTTCAAGGGTTGCGTCCTACATGAGGTTGAAATGGCTATTTTTGAAGCATCTAAGCATCACTATATTGCACATCTAATGCATGGGTTAGATGACATAAACACACACACACACACACGGAGTGGTTGATATACTTGCACACATATTGTTAACACACACTGTGGTGGATAAACTTGCACACATATTGTTATGGGTAAAATGAGGCTAAAATAAACGTATGAGACAGATGAGTAGAGCAGCCAGACTCGATGACTACAGATTGCTTGAGAGCTGAAAAATCACCCCGACCTTTTGTGCCAACTAATGACTTTAGAGGTTGGTCTTGTCTGGCGACCTCAAGAGATGACCTCGACCTCAGATATCGATCTCTGCCTCAGGTACTAAGCTCGACCTCGAATACCAACCTCGACCTTGGATATCAACTACCAACTTGGAATAGAAATATCCTTACAATATATAAAGATAGGATTACCCTCCAAGATCTTCGCTAATGATCATACCGATTGAGGATATTCTTGAAGTTAGAGTCTGACTCCAATACAGGACCCTCAAATTAACTTAGATATGCAGACCACCTAGAAAGCCTATAAATACACCCGCTGTCATGGGTAAAGGTACATAACAAATATCATGATTCTACTACGCCTATTGTGAGTCCATACGCCTAACTTAGGTATCGGAGGGTCCTCGGCCTTAACCGGCACCCTAGTGTCTTCTCTTATTTTTCATTAAATTGTGGGTACTCAGTGGCTCATAGGAGGTGAGGCAAGATCGATCAATTTTTTGCATTAACAGTTGGCACCGTCTGTGGGAACGACATCAAAGTCGTTTCCATTTCACTAAGTTTCTGCAATGGCAAAGGAAGAAAGAAGACATTGGCAGCCATCACGACGACAGCTCTCACACTAGTCGCTCACTCGACAGTCGAGTAGTCCGTATATCTCCAAGGTCCGCCTTCAGAACAAGATGCTAACTTTGCTCTTTTAGCACCTGTTCATTGATCTCGAAATCGAGGTGGCCGTCTGGTCTCTCTGGAGAATTAGGTCGAAGCCTTAACCGGCAATATGAACCGGTTAATCTAGATACTGGAAAGGCAAACCTGTCCCCCGACCATAGACTAGAGTCGGGCGCACTTACCGAGCAATCCCGACCTCCACAAGCTTCTCATAACTCACATGAGGTCAAGCAATATCCATAATAGCATAACCACACACCCATCTTTACCACATGAACTACAAAACTCGCTGACTCTGACTTGTGACACACCTTGGACGAGAATAGATGTGGGAAAGCGCTCGAGGTAATGGCTGAGAACGAGGTTCCCTAGGAAGCCAAGCTCAAGGAGATACAGGGTCATATCGGCGATATCTGACAGGCTTACCAAGCTCAAGCCCCGACCTCAGTCGTGGCCATGTTGGAGGAGATAGAGCCACTATTTACTGACGACAACATGGCATTTACACTTTTGCCGAGGTTCTGGATGCCGCGGATCACTCCTTACTCAAGAATAGGAGATTCTGTCAAGCATCTAGAGTCCTTTAGGGTGTGGATGGAGCTATACGGTGCAACTAGTTTGGTGATGTGCCGCACATTCTCCTTAACCTTGTCAGGGGCGGCACGAAAGTGGTATAGGTAGTTGAAGCCGAGATCCCTCGACTCTTCACACAGCTCGGCAAATTTTTCATCACTCAGTTCATTGGTGGGAAAGATATGAGAAAGTCATTAACCCACCTCCTTACGATCACTCAAAGGGAGGACGTGTTGCTAAAAGACTATGCCATCCGTTTCAACACTGAAGTTGTCCAAGTCGATGATTATTCTGACCAGATAGCTCTGGCCGCCACGGTGGGTGGCCTTAAATAAGGAAAGTTCTTCTTTATTGATAAGAACTCCCCCAAAAACTCTCGCCAACCTACTTAACCGAGTTAAAAAATATTCCAATGCCGGGGAGTTCTTTAGTTCATGAAGAGCTACTTGAGAAGAAGATAACTCGGCTAAGGATAGGAAGCGAAGGGAAGAAGGAGAGCCATCTGCTGCTAATGCCAAAATAAAGAAAAAAGACGACCAAGACAAAGGCCAACATACCAAATGACATTCAAAAAGTCACTTCCATTGGTACACTCCTTTGAACACCAAGTTGGAGCAGGTACTTAAGGAAGTTGGATAGAGCAACAAAACCTGATGACCGAGCTGAACCAATCAACCAAGCTCGGTAATAAAGGTCATCGGCCAACCCTGACCTACTCGATAAAGGCGACCTCCCTCAAAGGGAAAAAGGTGCTCGGGACACTACTGTTATTTTACTATTTACTATGCTCATGCATTCTATAATAAAAGAACTTCCCCAGGTTAGGGGAACATAATTTCTTTTAAATGATTTCTTGACTATTCGAACTATATAACTGACTATGAGGACTTTCCTCAATGAAAGGGAAGAAAGTCTTCCACCGAGTTCTACAATGAAAGAACCTCCCTAGGTCAGGGGACTAGAATTTCTAAAAACTCTTGACTATTTGAGCTGTACGATCGACCAAA
Source organism: Magnolia sinica (assembly GCF_029962835.1). Lineage (NCBI taxonomy): Eukaryota > Viridiplantae > Streptophyta > Magnoliopsida > Magnoliales > Magnoliaceae > Magnolia > Magnolia sinica. The sequence continues at coordinate 88,357,488 of NC_080576.1, read as the reverse complement.
AAGGACTTCCCTCAATTTAAGGGAAGAAATTCCTTAGTGCTCAATCTACTACAACGTCTACTATTTGACAGTTGACCTATTAATTCTACCGTGCACGACTTATCACTACATACTCAACTATCATATCTACTAAGTCATCATACGCGACCATCACACATAAATGTAACAAAATCAAGGAACATACATGAAACGAGCTAACCTTCTCATACATTAGTTTAAAAGTTACTTCTCAATCTCATAAAGTATAGAGCTCAGAAGTAGGGGGCTACTGTTATGGGTAAAATGAGGCTAAAACAAATGTACGAGATAGATGAGCCGAGTAGCTAGACTTGATGACTATGGATTGCTTGAGGGCCAAAAAATCTCCCCGACCTTTTATGCCGACCAATGACTTTGGAGGTCGGTGTTGTTTACTAACCTCAAGAGATGACCTCGACCTTGGATATTGACCTCGGCCTTGGGTACCATCCTTGACCTCGGATATCGATCACCAACTCGAAATAGAAATATCCTTACAATATATAAAGATAAGATTACCTTTCGAGATCTTCGTCGAGGATCATGCTGATCGAGAATATTCTTGAAGTTAGAATCTAACTCCAATACAAGACCTTCAAATCAACTCAGATACGCAAACCGCATAGAAAGCTTATAAATACACCCGTTGTCATGGGTAAAGGTACACAATAAACATCCCGATTCTACTATGCTTACTGTGAGTTCATACGCTTGACTTAGGCATTGGAGGGTCCCCGACCTTAACCAACGATCCTAGTGTCTTCTCTTGTTTTCTATTAAATTGCAGATACTCAGCGGCTCATAGAAGGTAAGGCATGATCGATCAGATTTCTGCATCAACATATATAAACATAAATAAAAGTTTAAAAATTTAACCAACTTAAGTAGAACACAATAAGTCAGATTTTGGGTCATCTCCCAGTGATGCAAACCGTTTATATGACAACTTTCACCTTGTATTATAGAAAATCAATAAATACGTTTCCTCCATTCAATTATTTCAATCCTTTGGTAATTTAACTCTTTTGCTTTGGACTTGAACCCTCATCGTAATCTTTGATAATCAAAGGGTTCAAATATTAAACTTAAGGTTTTTTATTATTTATTTTCCGAGAAGCCCTTATCAAGAGTATCCCTGTCACATAAACAGCTTGGGTCATTAGAAAAACCCAAATCCGACGGCTAGAGTCCTAATGTTTCTCACTGCAATACCTCCTGATGTATTCGAGCAAACATCCAAGAGAAAAAAAAATACAATCCATATCAAATAAGTAGTGCATGCAAGTAATTGTATACATATCAATATCTTTGTGTACGTGTGGTTAGTTGGCTCCAGGCAATCTTGATCAATGCATGATAAATCAGTTTCTTCTATTATATATTTGGAGAGAGAGACTCATTTCCTACTGGAAGAAGACATGGCAAGATTCATGATAGTTTACTACCATTTTAAAATGGTGGTGGGTGACTGGTCTCTGTCACATGTGGCACTCATGTTCAGCTACCCTGAATATCCAAAATGCAGGCACAATATTTATGGAGCACATCTCTAAAATGGCATTGATTAAGAGATCCTGACCATATAATTGATGGCTATAAAATGAATGGCTATAAGTAAAATAGTGAACGGTTTAGATTCAGAGATGTGACGGTTGGATAGCTATAGAGTAAAAGGAGTCAAGCCCACTAACTATAGAGTGAAAGGGGATTTATACTCTGGGAGATTGTGATAATTGATGCTCAGTCACATAAAAATATAAAAACCATATATGTGAAATACCTTAACTGAAATAACTGCCCAAATTGTGGGGGCCACTGTAGAGAGGTTACCATCCAAAAATCAGATCGGTTGAACAATCTTAACCATTCATTTGTTTCATCTCAATCATTAAAGGTCTTTGAATGGACTGTTTAGAGAATTAAATTTGTGTAAATTTTAATATATGATCCACATAAAAGTGTCCCTCACCATTTGACCGGTTTATTTTATTTAATTATATGCTGCATTTATGATTTTGTAGTGCCTGAGTAGCGAACACCACACTCCGCCAGAGTATCAAAGATTTCCCAAATTAAAAAAAGGGCGCCCGAAGGCGGCCTTTATTATTCAGAAATTTACCATTGTAGACGCTACCTTTTATCGAGCGATTTATGAGGCATCCAAAACATAACTTACCAACTTAGACCTTGTATGTACGGACAGCAATTTTGAGGACGAAAATACCCATCCTTTTCACTGCCGTTGCCTTCACTTACGTTGCCTTCACTCCCTTTCCTCACTCCATTTCCACTAAAAAAGAGACAAAAAACCCTTTTCTCCAGCATGAAAATCCCTCCATTGGATCACACCATCCTCTCTATACATCAGCATTTTCTCATCTCCTGAAAATGGTTGGTCCACTGAAGAAAGCATGCACCACAGGTATATTTTAATATATTGCTTGTTGGATGGAGCTCAAATCTAGGCTGTTGGTTCATCTATGTATACATCATCCGATGAACATGATGGATTATAAATAAAACATCATTGTGGGGCGTAGTAAGCTTTCTACGGTTGAATCACTGTTTCCTTTCATATGATCCACCTGATATTTGGATATACTACGATATTGGGATCAAACCCTTAATATAGATGGAAAAACGGATGAATGTCATGGATAATCCACATACATTCAAGGTGGGCACAAATCAGTTAACTCAGTACGCTCTTATCGTACTATTCAAACTAATTTCAAATTTCAAGAGCTCTTGGTCTATTTGACCTACTTCTCGGCAATATGCTCGAGTTGTCGCCGACATTCCAGTTCATGATTGGTTGAATTCCCTGAGTAATTCATGAATTTGACAGACAAATGATAAATATATGACCGGGAACATCCACACATTCATGTGATGTTACGAAAAATTTATGAACCGCCTTGTCATTTTCATTAATTGCTCGGTTAACTTCACCGAAGTACTCGTTGAATTTCATGTGAAGCTCGTTCAATTATGTGTTAGGCTAGTTCAATTTCATTTCAAGTTCAGTAAAATTCATGTTACCCTTGCTGAATTTCATGTTAGCATCGCTGAATTTCAAGTTAGCGTTGCTGAATTTCATGTTTGCCCCGCTCAATTTTTAGGTTGCGGAGCACAAATTTCAGTTTGCCTCACTTAATGTTAAGTTTGCCCCGCTCAATTACTAGTTTGCCCTGCTCAATTTCTACGTTTTCCCACTCAATTTCCAGTTTGCCCCGCTCAAATAATAGGCTACCTTACTCAATTTCAAGTTTGCCCTACTCAATTTCCAGTTTCCCCCACTAGATTTCCAGTTTGCCTTGCTTAATTTCCACTTTGCCTTGCTCAATTTCAAGTTTGCCCTGCTCAATTTCCAGTTTGCCCCACTCAATTTTCAGTTTGCCCCACTCAATTTTCAGTTTACCCCGCTCAATTTCAAGTTTGCCCCGCTCAATTTCTAGGTTGCCCCGCTCAATTTATAGGTCGCCTCGCTCATTTTCTAGTTTGCCTCACTCATTTTGATAGTTTGCCTCGCTCATTGTCTTATATACATTATTTGATATACCTTATACCATTTCATGTTTACCTCGCTCAAATTTTAGTTTGCCCCACTAAATTTTATGTTTGCCCCGCTCAAATTTCAGTTTGGCTCATTGAATTTTATGTTTGCCCCACTAAATTTCATGTTTGCCCCACTTAAATTTCAGTTTGCCTTGCTGAATTTCCAATTTGCTCCGCTGAATTTCATGCTATCCAGTGAATTTCATGTTTGCTCCACTCAAATTTCAGTTTGCCTCACTGAATTTCCAGTTTGCTCCACTGAATTTCATGTTTGCTCTGGTGAATTTCATGTTTGCCCCGCTCAAATTTCAGTTTGCCCCACCGAACTTCATGTTTGCCTCGCTCAAATTTCAATTTGCCCCGCTGAATTGCATGTTTATCCTGCTGAATTGTCAGTTTGCCTCGCTAAATTTCTGGATTGGGAAGACGATGGTTGGCTACGTTAGGTTGATCATCCTTGTAGGTTATGGGCACATCCAGATGATGGCCACCAAATCAATGGTCTTTATCACTGCAAACATTTAACACTTGCTAAGCATTCCTCCATTTGAGCTCTGGATGAGCCTCATTTGGTTTTGGCTCATGCTGAAAAAATGAGTTGGCCAAATGGATGGACAGTGTGGATAAAAATGAGTTTCTGTGACGCTAAATTTTCAGTTTGCCCCGCTCAATTTTCTAGTTTGCCCCCCTCAATTTCTAGTTAGCCTTGCTGAATTTTCAGTTTGCCCCATTGAATTTTTAGTTTGCCCTGCTCAATTTTCTAATATGCCCCGCTTAATTTCTAGTTTGTCCCGCTGAATTTTCAGATTACCCCACTGAATTTCCAGTTTATCCCGCTAAAGGAATTCAGGTTTTATGCTTTGTTTTTCTTTAATGAGGTTATTGACTCAGTTTCCTGTACATGAACATGTACCATCGTAGTTGGGACGAAAGACTAAAAGCAGATGTCATGTATGTAAATTCCTAATGAAACAGCTAGCAACATGTTAGTTATATAAGGATACTATCTCGTACTTGTTGCTTAAACGTATAGCAAGCCTGGTTTCTAAAATACAAAATTCAGAACAGTTAGAAACAGATAAAGTGTTGGGTGCTAACTTCCTATTACCAACACATATACATACACATACATATACAGAGTCATTTGATACTTAGACAAAAGAAGTTGTCATGTATGTAAAGTCCTAACGAAATAGCTAGCAACATGTTAGTTATATAAGTATACTCTCTCATGCTTGTTGCTTAAACTATAAGGTGCTAACTTGCTATTACCAACTAGTGTAGGGTGCTAACTTACTATTACTTACCATGTTCAAAATATCGGTATCGCTACAAGTTTCGCTAGCTAGGGATACAGAAACAATATCGATATCGCCGATAGTATCGCTGATAACCAGAAACCACGAAAAGGTGTATGACATAAAGTAAGTAGATACTTACAGGCTTACCAAGTTCGTTATAAGACTTATCTGATCGCTTATATAACCTTTCAAGCCTTGAGTTGTAAGATCCTTGTTGACCTTAAGATCTCTTCCATAAATAAAGGATATGACAGAAAATAAATATCCAATAGTCATAAAAATGAACTATAACACCATAACAAAACGTAAACTGATAGTGTGAGTGAGTGTAACCATTTGCATCTATCAAAGAGAAAATAGACAACAGAAAAAAGTGCAAGAACTGAATACATAGAAATGATAATTGAAATGGAACTCACTTCTTAAAAGCATGGAACTAGAGAGTTATAACTACTACATTTACAATCTGGAAGGATTGAAATGATAATTGAATTTCAGTCCTTGGCTGATTAGCTAGCTCATATGGTCTATTATAAAGACTAGTCTAATTGATCTGCAACTCTTCGATATTGTAAATAGTATATCTTACTTGTCAGACTTATGTTTACCTATGTAGTCTTGTGTATAGGCATGTGGGCTATTGGGTGACTGATCAAGAATATAATGCTAAAAAAAAAAAAAAAAAAATTATCTGCTTCTTAAACTGTTCTCTCTTATCTGAGTTTCCTTCTTGGACAGAACTTAGAGGTCTATAACCGCAAACTGGTTCCTTTACCTTAAGACAAATTAAAGTTGTTACTAACAACTTCGATCTTTCAAACAAGATTGGTGAAGGTGGTTTGGGACCTGTTTACAAGGTATTCTATATACACACCAGCTATCCTGATCCATTGCATTCAAACTGAATGTAGGCATCTTTTCCTCATCAAAGTCATTTAGAGAACTTTATTACCCTAATGCAGGGCTTACTATCAAATGGTAACATATTCAACCATCCAACCTTCCATCCAAACATGCATCGACATTGCAAAATATCAACAATACATGATATTTCAACAAGAATTCCATCAATAATTGAAAAAAATGAAAGATTGTGGACTCAATATCACATATGTTGCGTAGTAAAATCATCATCCAAACTCTACTCTCACAGCACCAATAAATTCACCGATGAACACGTTCTCCCCAGGTCCATATAACATTAAGTCTGCGAAGGCGCCGTTGGGCAATAGAATTCGGAACTTGAACACTTCCTCTCCCACTCATCGGAGGATTCTACTTTGCCCCACTTAATTTTCAGTTTGCCCCACTAAATTTCATGTTTGCCCCGCTCAAATTTCATTTTACCCCACTGAATTTCATGTTTGCCCCACTGAATTCCATGTTTCTCTCGCTTAATTTCAAGTTCGCCCCGTTCAATTTCTAGTTTGGCCCGCTCAATTTTCAGTTTCCCCCGCTCAATTTCATGTTTCCCCCATTCAATTTGTAGTTTGCCTCGCTAAATTTCATGTTTGCCCCGCTCAATTTCATGTATGCCCCGCTCAATTTTCAATTTCCCCTGCTGAAGCTCATTATTTCAAATTTTGGATTGTTGGACCATGGACTCTACATGAACACAAGTCTTAACTCTTCAACAAATGCTTGATGGCCAGGAACTATAATTCCTATACAAACTAAGAGCCAACATGCTTAAAACCCTCGCATTTTAGGTATAAGACTCAAGCAACAAGATCAAGTGACAGCATGTGTCTGAATTTCAATAGGGTCACTTCACTCTTTAAATTAGCACAAGGCCCAATCCAGCAATCGTGAGGTTCAGGCCACTGCTAATGAATCACGAAACATGAACCAATACCATGGAAATATGAACAGACCAGCGAACTGTGGTTGAAATGTCACCAACATGAGTACACTACAAACGTGTAAGAGATAAAACCTAACTTGTCCATTGAAAACAAGTAGCTTTGACAAAGATATGCACCCTACTTGACATAATAATTAATGATAAGGAACCCTTTCCTTTTAACATGAATCTAGACCATGATACATGCACATACATCAAAATTAATCAAAGAAAATCAACTTGAAAATTACAATGTAGGCCAAGTCATTGCAAAACCCAGCCTAGTTATGTATGTCATTTACATCTTATTCCAAATTGTCATTGAAATAATAAATCTTCCAGGATGCTTCAAATGCAGTCTTGGGCAAAGTTTTCCTGCATACTATCCTGTTTTGACTGCAGCATCAAATGACATGAACGCTAAAATAAAGCAGATCTAAAAATTTGTGGGTCACAAAGGTTTTGAATCAAGCTATTATTTGTGTTGTCTTTTCATCCAAGTCTTTCTGACCTTATCAATAGGATAGATTGCAAATAAAAATTTCAGTGGCCCACAAGATGTTTTTAATGGTGGGTATTCAATCACCACCGTTTCCTGTGGTGTGGTCCACCTAAGGTTTGGATCTACTTCATTTTTCGAAGCATGCCTTAAAATGAGCCATCAAAATAAATGGATGAGTGTGTGTGAAAAAAATATTCATACATAAAAAAAGGAGTTTGGGGGGGTAGCCATAGGGGGGCCGCCAAATCGGTGTGCCCCACTAGACAAGCTAGCAAGTGGAAGGGGGGCCACCAATTCGATGAGCCCACCCCGATTCGGGTTCGATTTTGGGGGGAGTCTACCAGACTGGCTTACGGTAGCTAAGGCTATGGTTATAATCCGTAGCCATAGGTGTACTTTGACAAGTAAGGGTATTTTCATCATCAAATTCACTATCCGTGCATGCAAGGTCTAATTTGGTAAGTTAAGTTTCGGATCTATCATAAAAGATGCTGGATAAAAGGTGGCTGTCTAGGGGGTAAATTTCTCTTTATTATTGAGTAATATGATACTCGGGTTGCGGACGATGCTTGATACGCAGGCACTCAGAAAATGTACATGCAGCACATATTAACTGAAATAAAACTGAGTAGACTGTGCAGCCCACTGTCTCCAACTGGATTTTTTTCATTTTAACCGTCCAATAAATGTCCATCAATCCAATATGCAGATAATAAAAAAAGCTTGAATTTTAGTTAATGGTACATCTACAACGGGTACCATAATTTGGACGGATTGATTTGACTAATTGTATCCCAGTGTTCAATTTCTAAGTGCCAGTGCATCATCCATCACACTCTGCCAGAGTATCGAAGTTTCCTATTCAATTGTTTCCCACCCTTCACATTGGCTAAGGCTAAAAGCAAAAGGAGACATGTGGCTCACACAAAAGGGGTGATAAAAAGAATAGATGGATCAGGTTTTCCTTTTTGGGGACATGATATGGTAAAGCCGGTTGAACGGAATAGGATGGAACCATTTCACCACATCAAACTTGCCACGTTGAGGTATCGATTAGGACCGTTCATTTACTAGGCATCATCATGGATGAACGGCCCATCACTTTTCTTCGCTTCTTTTTCACCAAAATATCTATTGCTAAACTTTAAATGTTTTCTACCGTCTATTTAAAGGCCACAAACCAGATGATCAGGACCTGCCAATTCATGTGTATTTTCAACCATTTTTCATCCATGGTAGGGGCATTTAGATGGACGTATCAGATTGAACATTTACTGCCATATCTGCTGTGTGGAGAGATGGCTTTACCATATACATTCCCTTCCTTCGTCTCAGTTTTGTGTAGAGCCTGCCCGGACGGGTGAACTGAAAATTGGGAAATGAAATTAGTATGTAAAACTATGATTCCTGTGTAAAATTAATTCCCTTCCACCTTTCATTTCATCCCTTTGGATTTACATGAAATTGTAGAAATTTAATAAAAATATTTTGATGCCTGGCAATGCTCATGAGCATACGTAACCAATTATATTTATGTGCCATTTAATCCATTTATTTAAGGTCGTTTGGATGCTTGTAAATGAGCCAAGTTGTAAATGATTTATACATTTTATATATAAATAGCTTTTTTTGCATGTATATTATTTATAATATTTACCACATCTCATTTACAAGCATAAAATTGGAACATTATTTACAGGCTCTCTATTTACAACATAAGGACTATAAAAAAAAAAAAAAAAAAAAACAAAAAAATAGCCTTATTTATAAGACTTGAACAATTTACAAGTTATCGAAATATAGAAAATCATTTACTTGTACATCATTTATAATTTAGAGCCAAACATTACATGCTGCAAATAATTTAAAATCATTTACGTGCATTCAAGTGACTCCGTGATGTGTCTTGTCATGACGAAATCATTATCCAAAAATCATAGTATTTCAACACTAAAAAAAGCACGTGAATTAAGAGTAGAGTTTTTAGGTATAATTTTATGGAGTGGCCTACTTGACTATTGAAGTAACTTGATTTTATATAAAAGAGGCCGCCAAACATGATATGGTCTATCTGATGGATGGAGAGGATTTCTTACAACTTTAAGTCATTTTCCCCTTGCTAGAGAAAATAATCATGATAGAAACCTAATAAAGGCTCAAACATTTAATTTTTAGTTGGAAAGGGAAACACATTCACGTGATGGCTTGCATTACAAGAGAGGTGTAACCATCATACGGTGGCTTGTTAGGCTAGGGTCAAAAGGTTTTCATACGGGACTTGTTTGATTTTCATATTATAATATAAACGCATGGTAAAGTAGCCATCATTACCTAGATTGTATTTATGTCTCTTGGCTTAAGTTGACATTGACAGGTACAATGTTTTGGCGCAAAATAGTGGCTAGAAGATATTTTGAATGCCAAAATTGTGGAGCCCACCGTGATGTATATATGTCGTCCATTCTGCTAGCTCTTCTATGGGCATGACCCTAAAAATGAGGTAGATCTAAAGCTCAACGAAACATTACCACTGCTTGTGGTTACAGAAAATTTAGATTAAGCTGATTTTTATGTTTTCCTTTTATTAATGTATGTATGATTTTACGAATAGGTTGGATGACAAATAAACATTAGTGTGGCCCTAAGAAATTATTAACTTTCAATCGGTTGAGGTCCTTTAGGACCACCATTTCATGTGGTCCATTTGAGTTGTGGATTTGCTTCATTTTTGGACTCATGCTCTAAAATCAACTTGTGGAACGGATGGATGACATGGATATATGTAACATATTCATCACAATGGGCCCCACAATTTTTGTGTGGAATTCAATTAAGATTTACACAAATTTCAAGACTAAGTTTTTCAAAAACCAATCAATTGTGAAATTTAATAATAACCCATTTACAAGGCAGTTATAAGTAATTAGGAAAATCAAAAAAGGATAGGCAAGGCTTTGTGGGACCCATCGATGTATGGTTTTTATCCACACCACCCATCTATTTTTCCAAATTATTTTAGGGTATTGGCCCAAAAAATGAGGCAGATCCAAAGCTCAAGTGGACCATACAACAGGAAGCAGCAACACTCACCATTGAAACCTTCCTAAGGGCCATCGTGATAGATATTTGCCATCCAACCTATTCATAAGGTCATATAGATATGGATAAAGGGAAAACACAAATATTAGCTTGATCTAAAACTTCTCCAACTCCTAAGAAGAAGCTTTAAATGATGGGCATTCAATCTCCACTATGAGGTCCACTTGAGCCTTGGATCTGCCTGATTTTTGGGTTCATACCCTATAATGATCCGGAAAAATGGATGATGGCATGGATAAAAATCCATACATCATGGTGGGACGCGCAAATCCTTATATACCTGTACCGATCATGGACCAGGGCAGGATGAAATCCACTTCTTTCTCCTGATGGGATAGTTACACCTGTTTGGGAATGTCAACATCGAGTAAATGCGTTTCTCTTTCCACTCTAAAATGGAAAATGCTTGCCTGCCTCGATTAGCTATTTATCATGGTTGCTTTCTCTAGCGCAGAGAAAATGACTAAACATGCGAAATCTTCCTTATCCATCGGGAGCATTTCCAATTCCTAAAGTCGAAGAATTTGTAAAGCATTCATTGTTTGGCCTTAGTCTCAAAAACCAGTTGATTCATGGATAGGCTGCCACTTCACAAAATTAGATCCAAAAGTTCTTAATTCACATGATATGGCCTTCTTAAGTCTTCAAATACTATATGATTTTTGGGTAATTCTTCAGTCAGGACGAGACGCATCAAATGAATAGATTGGATGGCATATAAACATGCTTTGTGCAATACTTAATTAACATAGTATGGCCTTCCTAAGTTTTGAAATACTGAGATTTTTGGGTATTTCTTCAATCACGATGAGACACATCAAATGAATGGATTGAATGGCATATAAACATGATTTGTGCGGTACTTAATTCATATAGTATGGCCTTCTTAAGTTTTGAAGTAATGTGATTTTTGAGTATTTCTTCTATCGAGATGTGACACATCAAATGAATGGATTGGATGGCATATAAACATGACTTGTACGTACTTTATTCACATACTATAATTTTTGAGTATTTCTTCAATCATGGTGAGAAGCATCAAATGAATGGATTGGATGGCATATAAACAAGATTTGTGCGATTCTTAATTAACATAGTATGGCCTTCCTAAGTATTGAAATACTGTGATTTTTTGGTATTTCTTCAATCACGATGAGACACATCAAATGAATGGATTGTAAGAACTCTATGAGGTGGGCCTTACTTGTAAACCCCGTATCTTAGACCGTACCGTTCCATAGGCTTCCGCGGTCTTCCCGGTCGAATTCCGGCAACCTTCGACCCTTAACCGGTATTTGCGCGCGACCTGGATTCTCGTGCCGTCAACCTGAGTCGACTCAACCCAGGACTTATACCTTAGCGACCACGTCGTCGCCGCGGTTCCGATGTCGCGACTCGCGCGCTGATGCGATGCTCTGGTCGGGAGTTGTGGGCCAGCGTTCAGTGCGAGAAAACGCTGCACGTGCGAATTCCGAGAGAATCTCTACAAGGTGTCACATCAATCCCATCAATCCCATCATGTCAAGTACACATCACCTTTTACCTTTTCCCAAGCAAGCCCCAAAGTCAAAAAGCTCTTACACAACCCATGCTTTTCTTACACCATTAGCCACAAAAGTCAAAAAAATCTCTTACACTCCCATCCCTCTCTCCCATCCATCACTCCATCACCCATCACTCCCTCTCTCTCTCTCCCCCTTACAAGTCTCTCTCTCTTTTTCAACTTTCCCAAGCAACAAAAATCTCATACGTATGAACCTCTCCAAGCCCTCCTATGGTGAGAAAAATGCTCATGTGTGGCCCACCTTTCTATCCCTAGATCTCTCATCTCAACCATCAATTTTTCATCTTTCTCCATCAAAGAGAAGCACAAGGAGCTAAGGAAGCCAAGGGAGCAAGAAGATCAAGTGGTGGGTGTTTTGATAGGATAGTTTTTTATGCTTTTAAGATGGGCCAAGTGAGGCCAACCGATCAATGGTTTGGATCTCACTTTGGACCCTAAGATGTGGCCAATGGCCCACTTGGATCATCATGATCATTCCATGATGGGGCCATTCTCCATGGACCCCATCATGATGTTTATTTTCTTGCATATTTAGGGTCATCTAGACCGTCTAATTTAGTGGAGAAGGGATCTCCACCATTGGATTTAATTTTAATGGGCCCACATGTAATGGGATCCACTTGATGTATGATTTAGTGCAAGGGAAGGCCCATAGTGCCGGGGTCCCTCCATCACGCGGATCTCATTCTCTATCTCTCTCTCCTATCTTTTCTTTTCCTTATTTTCTTTGTCTTGATATGATTGTGTGGCCCACTTGAATGGACCCCACCATGAAGTAAGTATTTTACCCAAATTATTTATAAGTGGGGACCCACCTTATATGTGTAGTACCGACACAATCCATCAGTGGTGGCCCACCTGAGCAGGCCCACCTTGTATGACAGACCGTCCAGAACGTTTTAATGGGAAAACACAAATACTAGCTTGGTTCAAGCTTGGGTGGTCCACTCATGTAGGCCCCACCTTGATGTATGTATTAAATCCACACCATCCATTCCTTTCCCAAGTCCCTTTTAGGCGTTGACCCGAAAAATGGGATCAATCAGACCTTCGGGCGGGCCATACCATAGTAAATGGTGGTTTTCACCATTGAAATCTTCTTTGATTGTTTGTATGCTGAAATATACCCAATATTGGGCTTGTTTTGCCTGTCGTGAGGCATGGGGAGCTATTTGACGGAGTGGATCTGCAAGATGTGGACCCCACCTGTAAAATCCTTGGAAAAACAAAAAAAAAAAAAAATTTAAAACAAACATTACAGCAGCGCTGCCTGCGCCCCAGCGCCCGGGCTGGGCGGACGTACAGCCACCCACGGCTGTAGCCGTGGGCCCCACCTTGATGTTTATTAGCCATCTAATCCGTCCATATGGTGGGCCCTGAGGTCGGTGGACCACCCTCAAATTTTCAAGTTCATCCAAGACTCAGGTGGCCCACACCGGATGAAATAGTGGAATTGAACCTCTACCTTTGAAATCCTTTTGGGGCCCACAGAAGTTTTGGATCAGGGTGAGATTTGTTCCCACCCTCCATCTATATTTATATATATATATATATATATATATGTACATAATATTATATTATGTATAATATTGCAAGTGCTAAATATATATTATATATATTTTATTATATATAATTTGCTGGTGATGGGAGGCCCATCTCAGTACTTATGGCCCATGGTTGAGGCCCACTTTGATTTATATGTAAGGCCCATGGGTTGGGGCCCATTTAATGCATTAGGGGCCCATGGGTCGAGGCCCATTAAGATGTAATGGGGCCAATGGGTTAAGGCCCACTTGATGTACATATGGGGCCCAATTGGTGTGGCCCATTTGATACTCATAAGGACCATGAGATTAGGCCCATTTAATGCATTCTAAGGCTCACGGGTTATGGCCCATTGCAATGCACATAAGGCCCATTGGTGTGGCCCATTGATGTGGCTCACTTGATGAACATGAGGCCCATATGATACGGCCCATTTGATGTATTGAAGGCCCAATGAAATATACCTAAGGTGCATTGCAATGTGCAGTCCCAACATGATTTATGTAATGATGTTTACGTCAGGGCTATGCCTTGGGAGCAATGGTGGTTTGATGTCCACATTGCAAGTATAGTGTGGTTAAATGTCCGCATTATGACTTTTCCTAGGGCCCATTGTTAGGCTCGTACGTCTGATGTGTAAGCCGTCTAGGCCCATCTTTGTTATGATTATCATCTATCCTATATAACATGTTTAGTTCCATGATTCCATGATCATATGCATCATACATATGCTTGATATGAGAAATGACTGATCATAGCATATGCCTTCGGGCAGATTGTCTAGGGGCCCCGTACAGGGGTGTTGCCCTACATGAGCGCACGATACGCGCAGGATTGCTGCATGACTGGATAGTGTGATTCATGCATTCGCATTGTGTGATATGGTTACTGTACGCCCTAGTGACATCAGGGCCGTAGCCTCCACAGACGTATCGTGGTTGGCAGGATTGGATACCGAAAATCTTATTCTACATGGGGTGCTATAGATATCCCTGGGTGAAAGTCCCTAAACCCTTATGGTACCAAGAGGTTGCTCCAACGTCTAGACCGAGTGGGTGCATGAGCGCCGAGTGCCGATTACCAGACGGTTGCGCTTTCCATTGTGTCGTGGTCGGTTGGAAGGGGGTGCGGCCTTACCCGCCCGAGAGTAGGGGGCAATGCTAGGCTGAGTCTAACCAGCTCGAGGAATGGGTCCGCTATTGACGAGCCAAGCCCGATATTTGGCAGGCGGATAGTGAGGTCTTTTCCACTCACCTTATTGCGCGCGATGGGGCGGCAATCTGGCTTGGAGTGTACTAGACCCCGGTGATATTCCAGATTTGAGCTGTATTGATATGTGGACTTAGATGAGGATTTGTATGCTTGAGTTGCATTTCGCATTGCATGGCCTTGGTATGGCCGACATCATTCTTTGCACCGCATGGCTTTGGTACGGCTAATGGTATTCTTGGCATTCATCAGCATGTTCCGCATTACTCTGATACTGTATAACTGCATTACCACCTTAAGCATACACTTTCACCACCCTCTAAGCTTTCTATAAGCTTATGCACGACCGTTGCATGCAGGTGACGTTGGATTGCAGCAGCGCTGAGGCTTGGACGCGTAGCAGATCTTTTTGGAGCTTTTGGTCTATCATCATTGTATTTCCCTTTATGCTCATTGTACTTATAAAGTTTTTGATCATAGTGGAAATGTGATGGAGTTTTTGGTTGTTGTTTGTGGGTTATGCCTTTGGTTATGCTGATTACGAATTAAACTGATGTTAAAAATCCTCCTTGTAGCATCCCAGGATCGGAACCTGGCGAATGGGCGCTGGGAGCCGAGAATGGGGTTCTATGGAGGCTGTCAGCGCCGAATTCGGCGATCGGGAATTTTGTGAGCCCGGTTTCCGAGTTTGGGGCGTGACATTACTGATCAACGGTCTGGATTGTCTTAGCAATTGGACTAAGTGGTTGAGTAAACCAGTGGGCCCTACTTCAGGTGATTCGTTGTGCAACTCTGATTGCACAACCGTATGTATTAGGGTTGGAATGCTATAGCAGTCTTACGCAGACAGCAGTTGAGTTGAACTAGGACACAACAATGTGGAGCAGTGGGAGAGAGAGTTATGATGGGATTCAAACTCTCTTTTCCACATATTCTATATAAGAGAATGCTGGGTCCCCAATTCAACACAGCAACAGAACTCGAAGTCCCATATGATATTCTGTATAAGGGTGTGAAGGAAAGGAAGACTACAACAGAGGTTTCTAGTATTCTTATCTGGTATTTATGGTGTCTCAGTTAGGTGAGCCAACCAAACCCTTGATCCCATGTCCTGTGCACAGCGTTATCAGTGGGCCTATTCCGCATATCTGACAAGTCCCACAATTGGTATCAAAGACATTTGTGCATAGGTATGGATGATCGAATTCAACTATTATAGATTCAATTCGATTATTAGGGTTTTCTAAAGCGGAACCCATATCAGCTATCAGCAGATTCGAAATTAGAATCCCATATCTGCTATTAGGGATTTTGATATTCGAATCCCACATCTAGAGATTGGGGATTTCGAACCCTTAATTAAATTTGGGAATTTCAAATCTAGAAACCCCAAATCTAGACTGTAATTACGGTTTCCGAAATCTCAAATCTAATATTGGGGATTTTTGAATCCCTGAATTCAAAGACCATCAATTAGGGATTTCGAGTCCCAAATTTAGTATATGAGAATTCCAGAAATCCCAAATCCCTAATTAGGGATTTCCAAAATCAAATCCCCAAATACAGATTAATTAGGGATTTCGGTATTTAGATCCCCTCATATAGATTAATTAGGGATTTCGGTATTCAGATTCCCTAATACAGATTAATTAGGGATTTTTGAAATCAGATCCCCTAATACAGATTAATTAGGGATTTTGGTATTCAGATCCCCTAATACAGATTAATTAGGGATTTTGGTATTTAGATCCCCTAATACAGATTAATTAGGAATTTTTGAAATCAGATCCCCAAATACAGATTAATTAGGGATTTTGGTATTCAGATCCCCTAATACAGATTACTTAGGGATTTTCGAAATCAGATCCCCTAATACAGATTAATTAGGGATTTCAGAATCTAAAAACCCTAACCCACTTACATTGATCTGTTGGACCGGTAGCCATTACCAGCGTCTCGAGCTTTCACATTCGTCAATGGCGACCGATACCCCAGCCACAGCTGACGCTTTCGATGATGTTTACAAAGATGAGAGAAACCCAATCTCTTCTCGTTGCATGAGGCATACGCATAAAACAGCTAAGACTTCGTCTCTCTCCTTCCCTCTTTCCAGACGCTGCTTACATTAGGGATTTTTCTCTCCCTCTTTTAGACGTTGTTGCATTAGGTCATAAACGACCTGGTTTCTCGCGGTTCCAGCGTCCGAATGATGGCAGAGAGAGAGAGAGAGAGAGAGAATCGGGATTTGGGATTTTTCTCTCAGCTCGGGTGTTGTATGTTTTAATCCATCGGGTTAGCGGACTCAATTGATGACTTTCAGACCCGCTATCGACCATTGATTAATGATAATGGGCCCTGGTCTATTATCTGAGATCATTGATTAATAATGGTAGGCCCTGGCCTATTATATGAGCCCATTGATCAGGTTTTTTAGACCGTTGGATTTATTTCCACACTTAATCGTTGATCTGGGCACTGTATTTGTTCCATTATGGGCATATACCCTAGCTCATTCTTTAGGTAGATGATAGTGACCATTCATCTAATGAAAATTAAAGATTTGGGGTAATCTGTACATCTTATGAACACCCATGTATGAATTACCCATCTAATTGTATGGTTCTACGTGATCTGCCTATTATGAGAATATCAGGGGCTCGATTTAGTTATGCTTATTTGTACAAGTACAGATCAAACAAGAGTACTGATTCGCCCCTATTATTGGCTCATCACCCATCCTTAAGAGTTGATATGGACCATTGGAATATATAGTGTGAAACCTTTCCTTTTGTTTCACTATAAGGTTCCTTTATTTCTAAAAAGGGTTAGTACCAACTAACTTATGGGCCGCATCGGACTAATTAAGATATAATCCATAGAGAGGGAGGATTATGATCGCACTCCTAAATCTATATTTGTAGTTTTAAATTCGGTTGTGTTAGCCACCATAGTGACCTCAATCGATGAAAATTTTACAAATACAGACTTGTAACATTAGGATAGGAGGATTGCACACAGTTGCGTTCACATTTTCATGCGTATGGTGACGAAAACACAGACGATTACCGTTTGACAGTCATGTGAATGGTAAGTAAATAGTGTTGGTAATGTAAAGCTGAAAGACTCATCTCACCCACAAGTATTGAGTGTCTCAGATCTACATGACTGACATCACTTAGATTCATGTTCAGGAGGATCATTGACATGTTATTATTACCACCCACAGGAGGAATAATGATGATGTAACAGATTCTCATCAGAATGTGATAGTTGGACCCATCTTCATATTGGATAATTCAGTTGATGCCTCTCTTAGCAACTGAATTGATTAACTTTGCCTGTTATTTTGTTTACATTCACGAAATTACTTTGTGAAATAATAAACTAATGTGAGTATAAATGTATTTCTTCTATTTCAGTCTCAATTCCAACCAATACACATCAAGTCCCTTCCCTAAATGGATCTAATTATGCTTAGTGGAAGAACGCCACTGAAGTTGTACTGGGCTGCCTTAACTTAGATTTTACCCTGATAACACCAGAACCACCAAAACCATCTGATAATGCCATTAAAGCAGAATATAATCGATGAGAGGCATGGTTTAGATCAAATGATACATGCCTAAAAGTCATTAAATATTTGTTTTCTGAATTGATGAAGGATGTCATGCCTGAAACAGATAAGGCCAAAACTTTTCTAACTGAAATGGGAAAACGATTCAAGAAATCTGACAAGTTTGAAGTGGGTATTCTTTTGAATAAATTGACTCGCTCATCTTACGACGGAAAAGACAATATCCGTGAATACATTGTAGAGCAGATCGAGGTTCTTTCTAAGATCCGTTCTGTAGGGCTTGTATTCACTGATAATCAACTGGTTCATTTGATCATGAACAACCTACCTCCCCAATTTGGCACGTTTCTGGTAAATTATAACACTCTGAAGGACATGTGGACATTGGATGAACTTATCACTCAGTGCGTCTAAGAATAAGACAAGATCAGGCAGATGGTCAAAATTCAAAATGTTAATATTATGAACTCGGGTCATGGGCATGGGCAAAGGAATAAAGGTAAAAGGAAAAGGAAATAAGGTTCTAATAATAGATTCTCTAGTCCTTCATCTGGAAACCATGAGAATCAATCTAGAAATGGATCAAAACGCAAACGGGTTAAAGGTAAACTGTGCTTCTTTTGCAAAAATACGGGTCATATAAAGAAAGATTGCGAAGGGTTTAAGAATTGGCTCATAAAGAAAGATAATCATTTTGTTCTTGTCTGTTTTGAATCTGATCTGACCGATGTGTCAGCGGATTCCTGGTGGATAGATTCAGGAACTACTATTCACATATTCACTTCTATGCATGAATTACTATAGGCCAGGCCACCAATTGATGCAGAGCACTCAGTATACATAGGCAATGGTGTCAAGGTTGACGTGGAGGCAATAGGAGTCTATAAGCTTAAGTTGAAGTCTAGTTATTTTTTTGATTTACTAGATACATTTTGTGTGCCATCTATAAGACGCAATTTAGTTTCAATTTTTTGTTTGGATAAGTTGGGATAATCATTTCACTTTGGGAATAAAAGCTTTAGTATGTATCTTTAATTCGATTAAAGTTGGAACCGACTCTATAGTAAACAACTTATGCTAGTTAGATTTGATTGTCTCTCACGTCTATAATATTAATACCTTGCATGGAAATAAAGTGAAATTCAAACGAAGGTTAGACTATGAGAATTCCTCCATGTTGTGGCACAGGCGGCTATGCCATATATCCCATGAGAGATTAGACAGGCTTGTGCGAGAAGGAATTTTGCATTATCTAGACTTCTCTGACTATAAAGTGTGCATTAATTGCATAAAAGGAAAACAAACCAAAACTAGAAAGAAAGGTGCAACCAGGAGTATAAGTCTCTTAGAGGTGATACATATGGACATTTGTGGACCATTCCCTACAGCTTCATGGAGTAGACACAAATATTTTATCACCTTTATAGATGACTGCTCTCATTTTGGATAGCTTTACCTTATTAATGAGAAATCAGATGCCCTGGATGCTTTTAAAATCTATGAGGCTGAAGTTGAAAATCAAACTCGATAAGAGGATTAAAGTTGTCAGATCTGACTATGGTGGTGAATACTATGGCAGATGTGACGAATCAGGACGTAATCCGGGGCCATTCGCTAGATACCTACAGGATTGTGGCATTATCGCTCAGTACACTATACCTAGTACTCCATAGCAGAATGGTGTGGCTGAGAGACGCAATCGCACTCTTATGGATATGGTGCGAAGCATGGTCAACAATTCGACATTGCCAGAATCTCTATGGGGTGATGCACTCAAAACCACAATTCATATATTAAATAGGGTTCCCAAGAAAGTAGTAAGCAAAACTCCTTTTGAGTTGTGGAATGGGAGAAAACCAAGTCTCTGATATCTACATGTTTGGGGTTGTCTAGCTGAGGTCAAAATTTATAACCCGTATGAAAAGAAGCTTGATCCTAGAACCGTAAGTTGTTTCTTCATTAGATACCCAGAAAGCTCAAAAGGCTATCGATTCTACTGCCCTTCCCACTCTATCAGGATTGTTGAGATTGGGAATAGCAGATTCATTGAGGACACTGAAAACAATGGAAGCACGAATATCAGAAATTTTTTATTTGAGGAACAAAAGACTATGACTCCAGTCATAGTCACTTCAGATCACGTGGACATAATGATGCAGTTGATCCTACAGTCACTACAGAACACCATGTAGAACCTCATGTACAAACCATTGATGAGGAAAATTAAGATCACACCCAACAAGAAGAACCATTAAGAAGATCTGAAAGAGAGAGAAGGCCTGTAAATCGAGACGATTACATCGTATACTTATAGGAGCACGACTTTGGCATAGGGGTGGAAAAGGATCCTGAATCCTTTACACAAGTCAAACAAAGTGCTGATCCTTCTCGTTAGTTTGATGCCATGAAAGATGAGTTGAAATCTATGCGGGATAATAAAGTTTGGGATCTTGTAGAATTACCCACTAGAATAAGATCAATTGGTTGTAAATGGATATTTAAAACCAAGAGAGACTCTAAGAGTAATGTCGAAAGATATAAACCCAGACTTGTTACTAAGGGTTTTAACCAACGTGAGGGCATTGACTATAAGGAGACTTTCTCGTCAATATTTAAGAAAGACTCATTCAGGATTATAATGGCTCTTGTAGCTCATATGGATTTAAAGTTACATCAGATGGATGTAAAGACTACATTTCTCAATGGGGATCTGAATGAGAATGTATACATGTTATAACCCAAAGGTTTTGTAGGTAATGGCTCAGAACATTTGATTTGCAAATTAAAGAAATCCATCTATGAATTGAAATAGGCACTGCAATAGTAGTACCTAAAGTTTCATGAAGTAATTTCCTCATATGGTTTTGTAGAAAACACTGCAAATGAATGCATCTACATTAAATTTAGTGGGAGTAAGTTCGTTATGATGATTTTGTATGTTAATGACATTAAGTTGGCTAGGAGTGATACTAGAATGTTGAGCGACACCAAAAAATTCTTATCTCAAAGATTTGAAATGAAAGATCTTGGTGAAGCTTCTTACATCATCGGTATTGAGATTCGCCATGACAGATCACTTGGACTGTTCAACCTGTCACAGAAGGCCTATATTACTAGGGTACTCGAAAGGTATGACATGCAAAATTGTGCTTCTGGACAGTCGCCCATTGTGAAGGGCGACAAATTTGTCCTATTTTAGTGTCCAAAGAAGAATTTCAGTACGCATCAGTAGTAGGGAGCGTCATCTATGTTGAAGTCTGTATGTTACCGGACATTGTCTTTGTTATTGGAATATTGGGAAGATACTTATCTAATCCAGGAATGCAACATTGGATAGCTGTAAAGAAAGTATTACAGTATCTATAGAGAACAAAAGACTTCGGACTCACATACAGAAGATCTGATTTGTTGGAGTTGATCGGATATTCAGACGCAGACTTTGCAGGCTGTGTTGACACTAATAAGTCTACTTCAGGATACATCTTCATGATGGTGAGAGGAGCTGTGTCGTGGAAAAGTGTGAAACAATCTACAACAACTTCATCCACTATGGAAGCTGAATTTATTGCCTGTCATGAGGCATCTAATCAGGCACTATGGTTACAGAGTTTCTTCTCAGGTTTGCAGGTACTTGAGCATATCCCAAAACTATTGAGAATATTTTGCGATAATTCAGCTGTTATTTCCTTCTCTAGTAACAATAAGCATTCATTAAGGTCGAGGCATATCGACATCAAATATCTTGTTGTAAAGGAAAGGGTTCAGAATTATCAGGTATCTGTGGAATTCATCGACACTAAGCAGATGATTGCAAATCCGCTCACTAAAGGGCTCCCTATCACACCATTTCAGGAGCATGTGATATCCATGAGAGTCATTGATCCCATAGATGTTTTCTATTAGTGGGAGTTGAGCGTATTTTGATTTTCACTGACATTTAGAGATCTCGTTTTATACAGTTTATTTTTTAGATGATTTTGATATAAAGATTTATTTCTGCTTCTCTATATATATGCGCAAATTTTGAGTAAATAGAACTACATTCGTGTCTCGTTGGAGACATGTAAAAGCTTCAGGACCTCTTAAGGATAAGCACATATCATCACACTAAAGTGAATAATCCTCACACCACATTTCCTAGTTTTTAATCTATGTCGTTAAGATTGAAAGTAATTGTGATCGCGTCTAGCTTCACTTCACCTAAATTAAATGTTGTGATGACTACCACGTTTCAATACTGACAGTCTTGATGGACCAGATTGAATAGCATTACTCATATTGTCCAACTATTTCATTAGTTAACCATTTGGATGTTTTTTTAAAAATCAAAAGTTATTTTTAACATTATTCTATATGACAATCATTGACGTTGCTCAATGAAGCCCAAGTGGGAGAATATAAGAACTCTATGAGGTGGGCCTTACTGATTAACAGTCTGGATTGTCCTAGCAGCTGGATTATTGGTTGAGTAAACCAGTGAGCCCCACTTCAGGTGATGCGCTGCGAAACTCTGATTGCGCAGCCGTGAGTATTAGGGCTGGAATGCTATAGCAGTCTTACGCAGACAACAGTTGAGTTGAACTAGGATACACCAATATGGAGCAGTGGGAGAGAGAGTTATGATGGGATTCAAACTCTCTTCTCCACAGATTTTAAATAAGAGAATGTTGGGTCCCCAATCCAACACAGCGACAGAAATCGAAGTCCTATCTAATATTCTGTATAAGGGTGTGAAGGAAAGGAAGACTATAGCAAATGTTTCTGGTATTCTTATCTGGTATTCATGGCGTCTCAGTTAGGTAAACCATCCGAACCCTTGATCCCCATGTCCTGTGCACAGCGTGATCAATGGGCCTATTCCGCATATCTGATAAGTTCCACATGGATTGGATGGCATATAAACATGATTTGTGCAGTACTTAATTCACATGGTATGACCTTCTTAAGTTTTGAAGTGCTGTGATTTTTGGGTATTTCTTCAATCATGATAAGACACATAAAATGAATGTATTGGATGGCACATAAACATGATTTGTACGGAGTACCGCAACATTGGTACTTATGTATAAACATGATTGTTGTGGAACAATAAAATAATTTTGATTGGGTTTCCACACTTTTACATATCAATCGAAACAAATGAGACGAAGGATAGAAGAGAAACAGAAGAAAATTAGTTTTTAACTGGGAAATCCATAATCTTAGTTTTACCCTGGGAAAACCCTTTTCACCTAGTCCAAACAGAAAATCAAATTCAATTCAAGGAGGTTTGCTAAGACCACCCTTTTCAACCTATCCAAACACGAAGATCAAATTCAATTAAAAGAGGTTTTCTAAGACCACCCCTTTCAACCTATCCAAACTGAAAAATCAAATTCAATTAAGGAATTTTGCTAAGCCCATATCACATACATCCCTCACACATATACATCTCTGCTAAAGAAGCATACATACATATTTACATGATCTAAGCTTTCCATAATGTGGATCACAATGTCCACATCATCTGGCTGAAAATCAGGTTGGTTTGCTCCTAATGTGTTCCACACAGCACGCGAAATAAATAAACGGCTAGAAATTTTTTTATTTGACCTTCAATAATTTTCACATACTCTGGCCCACATGAGTTGTTAACCCCTTTGATTTTTGGATCTGATGATCTAATAAATGTGTCCCATCATATGAATAGCTCAGATTCTGTAACATTTCTCACATTGGCACATGAAATGTAGTTCGCATGAGCAAAACCGTACACTCACAGCTCGGTAAACTTCCCATTCAAACATGGATTTTCCAGCAAGCAACCAAGTATGATGTCAGTCAAGAATAGCTGCTCAAACCCACTATTAAATAGCTTGCCTAATCTTGCTCAAATGGGTTTGCTTATGTCTCCACCATAGAATGTAATTAACATCCCAAGAGCTTCTAAATGACATGTGGGACAGTCAATCATTGATCTAGACCGTCCATTCATTCATTCCTTACCGCTAATGGTAGGCCAAAATGCAAAATCACACCAATAGTCTTATCTATTCAATATACACACCACAGATTGCTTATGATTATGAAAAATCACTTTGGTTTGACGATACTGATCATTGAATCTATGACCCATAAAAATTAATGGTTTGGTTTCTTCTGCAAGGCTTCTCTGACTATTATTCTTATCTGGCAAGTATATTTCTCGAACCCAAAAGTTGGACAATAAGTAGGCTTCTATATATTACCAAGGCATACTTTCAGATTTGAACATATATTATTGAGGTATACTTGGATTTAAACACTTGACTATTTCTGCTCTAATATTATGTAGAATAACCACTTCTTTAAAAGTCTGCCGTTAAAAGAGGGCATATCAATGTATATCAAGGGAGTTTAACCATTAGCACCTCGAGCACTATTCTCAAAACCTAATTTTAACTACCATTTCCTTATATTCAAGTCTGATATCATCGTACAATTTGTTTATTTATAAGCTTTTGGAATACAAGGTAGTGTTACGAATTCTCAAACCCAAGGTATGATAATAGCTATTTCGCTATTGAAACTAACCCGTTCACTAAGTGGGCCGTCTAGATCGATGATATGTGGTCCTACATGTCAATCAAAAGCTTTACAAACATTTGTGGGTGCTTTGTGTGAAAAGCCGCTCATAAAAGTAGGCTTCCAGGGCCACCATTCCTACCTGGCCTAATAATTAGCACATCAAGAGCACTAGTTTCAAAACCCAATTCTAAAATTTCCTTAGATTTCAGTCCGATCTCATTGATACGATTTGTTTACCTATAAGCTTTAGGAATGCAAAGCAGCTTTGCACATTCTCAAAGACAAGGTATAATAATAACTATTTCTATTGAAAATTATTTTCTTTGCTAAGTGGGCTGTCTAAATCAATGATAGGTGGCTTTACATGTCAATCAAAAGCTTTAAAGACACTTGAAGATGTTTTGCATGAAAATTCTTACAAGTAAAAGTAGGTTTATTTTGATGGAAATGTCCGGATTGCATCAGCCTGGGCTGGACCATAATCCGTCCAGGCAGAGGCTCTGTGGGGCCCACCGTGGTGTATGAGTTTTACCCAAGCAGTCCATCCATTTTTCCAGATCATTTTAAGGTATGAACTCAAAATTAAGACAGATCCAAAGCTCAAGTGGACAACACCATATAAAACAACAATGGTAATGGCACCCACAGTTGAAATCTTCTTAGGGCCCACCATGATGTTTATTTTCCATCCAACCTATTCATAAGGTTATATAGAACTGGATGAATGCAAAACACAAATATCAGCTTGATCCAAAACTTCTGCGGCTCCCAAGTTTTTAATGGTGGGCATTAAATCCCCACTGTGTGGTCCACTTGAGCCTTGAATCAGCCTCAATTTTGGGGTGCGTAAGGGTATTTTCTTCACTTCCGTTAGTTTTTTTGTTTTTTTGGGTTAGCTTGTTAGTACACACCCATGCCAGTACACACTCCATGTTAGCCACCCCCGCTAGGGATCGATACCAGGTCCTCAAGTGTGGAAACGAGGTAAGCCGCAAAAACCGCTCTCTCCTATTTCATATTATTTAATGGAATATCACATTGGTACGAAATATATTCCGTTCATCATATGCGTCCATCTAAAATTGCTCTTGACCAAGAATCAAGTCAGTCAAATGTTGGTAGGTTACAGTTTACCAAAAATTTACAGCTGTAAATACTAGTTTTTTAACCATCCAACTATTTCTGATTTTTGCGGCTTACCTTTTGAATGGTCCAGATTTTTTTTTGAGAGAGGACATATCTACATGGTCAGAACCACCTAATGGATGGCTTGGATATTGCACGTGTCAGCCATGCTATCACATGTGGTGCATTTGCATTGATGGCCTTATACAAGCAAGGGGGCATAGCAAAGCTCATTATTTTTAATGACTAATTGCGTGTGTATTACCTTTCTTAATTATATATTTGTAAACTAGAAATACAAAATAAAAATTGGTTCCATCAAGGAGTTTTTTAGTCCGTTGCCAGCCTCAATATACCAATGGTCTGGATTGACCATGGCCCAACGTGAGGATTCAAGGTGGGTCTCTCTGATGGACAGAGGTCCAACCCTAGTAATACCATCCAAGTGGGCCCTCTCGTGGAAAGGATGTGCCCCAAAATTCAGTTGAGGGCTGATCCTAGCCGCTGATTTGCGGACTCCCCGGGGTTGGGCGGTTAGGAAAAATCCCAACAAGTGTCAACGTTTGTTGGGGAAAAAAAAAAAATCCCTTGATCAACGGCTAGGATCATTTGACTACCACGATTTTTGACTTATGGTGACTGTAGAGGGCAATCGATGAACCCTTCTGCTTATGAGGATGTTTAAAAAGACATCTGCTTGTCTGGTTAAAGAATGGTTAAATGACTCAGCGACTCAAACTGAGTCGCTCCAAGATCAGGACCGAGTCTGAGTCGACTGGGATGAGCTATATGGGACTCGGCCTACTCTTGTTATGGCTGTTCATGTTGGATTTTGAAGGGATGAATCATGGAACACGTGTCAACATCACACACTTCTATTAGGTGGGCCCAATCTTGAACATGCACTGGCTCAAAATCACTCAAATCCATTCATCAGCTAGGCTATATTGGTATACCAGAAAATGGACAGTCAAAATAAAATCACTAAAAGCCCAAGAGATTGCCCGTCGGGAATGGATATATAGTGGACCGCTTATTCTGACATGGTCCGCGAAGAAGGATCATTTGTATCATTAGTTAAGTATACATAATATTAATACATATCCAAAACTGACGTTGTAACTTGTAATTGCAGTAATGAAATGAATGCATCCCACATACCTTGTATTATATATTACACATGCCAATATTACATAAATCAGAGAATTGTAAATCATAATAGCTGTTTGGATCAAAGATGATCCATAATCCGGTTCGCGGGGTTTGGTGTGACTTAAATTCGGTGTATATTTATTTGTAGCCCACTTGAGGGGCGGACCGGCTAATCTAAGGACAACCCATTTTCACATAGAGCTGGATCTGGAGCACGGCTGGGTCCGGCGTCACTCAGCTTGCTATCCAGGCCTCAATACTGCACATGGCTTGATTGGGGCCAACTCAGCTTGCGACCAGGACTCAACACGCCATTGTCCATTTGTGCCCCCCATCCAATACCAGCTGGGCTTGGATTGATGGTCCATCAAAAGTCCTAACTAGGGTATGCAGGATGTTTAATCTCATCACCATTCTTTCTGTAAACCACCTAACCTTCATCTGTATCCTGAAAAACTAACCAAAACTCTTTCATTATCAATGCTCAATGGATTATTACTGACCTGATTTTTTTCTCTATTCACAGAAGACAGCAGCCACTTGACCTCGTCCGGTAAGGGCGGGGGGCTCGAGGCAATATCTATAGAAAGACTGCAACTTGGGTTTTCAGTCTAAGTGGGGCCCAAATTTAAGGGATCCAAACCCCTAATACAATTGCTCCACCCTGGATGGCCTATGCACTAAAACTCTCCCAGATTGGAAAGTCATAACCTTTTCGATTGGTGTCCAGCAGATGGACAGTTGAGAAAGAAAATACAAAGGTCCAAAGGTCCACATTCAATCCAAAAGGTGAAATAGTCACGGATTCGATGGCTATCATCTTCTAACGTGAGGGATTCCTTGATGAATTGAATTTCTAAAAGGCTGACTCAGAGATGGTTCCCAAAGCAATACAGTTTTTTTTTTTTTTTTTTACTGCCCATGTCAAAGCTAACCGAAAAGATAATGGCCGACTGAATTGGGATTTATTCTTGGAAGATACAAAAATGCAAAACTGAGTTTGTATTGTTGCTGCTGAACAAGATTCTGCCATTGCAAACCTCATCAGATTGCAGAAGATACTGGACTGGTCTAGTTGCCAACTAGAACTATTTTGGCCTAGAGGAATGGTATTTCCAGATACCCATCCTCAAACACAGCACACAACACAAATGCCCAACACACACCCAGTCACAAGTGTTAAACATGCATTAAATTCATGGGCGGTTCCCGCGTAGTTCTAACACTCACCAAATCGACTCAAAACACGCCGTATCAGCACAACAGCCAGATTTCGAGCTGAGTCTCGGGGAAAATCGGTCCTGAGCCTAACACGTTCTCAACTCATGACGACTCAACTACTCAGTTGACTCAACATGACTTGCAGTGACTGAAACTGAGTTACACTATAAACATTAATAAAACATAAACAGGGGAGTGAGATGAACCCATGACCTCATGTACAAGAACAGATGAACCTAACCAGAAAACCAAACGATGGCTAGTTGACAATTCTTGTATGTCATATTACTTAAGTATTTTAACAATGTTAAATATCTAATTCTATTCCTAATTTTTTAATTTATAAATTATTAAATATCAAGTAGAATTTTTGTCTCAATCCGACCCTGCTGATCATAGAGTCACATCGAGTTTTCTGGTTTTCAAACTATGGATTCCCACAGTAAATGTTCCTTGGCTACGGAAAAAAAGAAAGAAAGAAAAAAAGGGATTGCAAGGAAAATGATAGTCACACTAAAACCCAGCCAGTGGCTGGCCTGATTTATGACAGCACAATGCAGGCAAGGAACCTGATGAACATCCCAGATCCTGCACACGTGACATGTGCTTTTAGGGCTCTAGAAACAGCATTCCTCTTCAGTTGGTCAACATGCATAGTAGGCAGTATGTATAGCAGCAGTGCTCCTGGAAAGCCGATCAACAAAATCAAACTCAAGACTTGCTTATGCTGCAAAATAATGCCCGTCTAACAGATTCAGGCACTAATGGCCCGTCTGGATGCACCCTCCGAAAGGGCATTTGAGGCCCTAAACACCGTTCTGATCCAGAGGGCAGTTGATGTTGTGTGTTTGGATGCACTTTGCAAACCACTGCCCCATCTCTGCTTGACAAAATAGGCACTGACAATCTGACTTAGCAAAAAGTAGACTGAAAGCAAGCTTAAACCCCACCTTTTTTGGAAACCACATTTTGAGGAAGTGCTGCTAAATGGTCCCTGAGATAGTGTTAGTGCAATAATCTCAGCAATCTCAAAAACATGGAATGAATGTCATTGGTATCAGGTGTATCCCTTGAAGAGTGCTATTACAGATTTCTGTCTGAATTATTTGTTAGAAGCCAGGCAAAAAAGGAACTACAAAAATTGCAGTGTTTTACTAGTCTATATATAGTTACATGGTGTTCTAATCAGCATGAAAAGAATAACATCATGTGGGATGACCCAAAATAGGCATGCACATTATCAACAACTGGCAGCATAGGCATTCGATAACATGTTGAACTCAGCTGGTACAAAGCAAACCACTAGAAATTTTGGTCATTTCATGTCCTCTATATGAACCCGAACCTCATTGGTCCTTCCATTTGGTGTATGATTTCATGGCCTTCAATTCTCTGTATCGTCCATTGATCAAGTTCAAATCTCTTCCACAGTATATTTTCCCACATCTATAATAAACATGTAGAACAACACTTTTTAAAAAAAATAAAATAAAATAAAATTCTTAGCTTTTTCTTCTTTGTAATTTCAGCTGGTGTGGGAAACAGCAAATTGTAACTGCATCTACAATGACCCATTCCAAAGTCTCAGCCAGAAATGGGGAAATGTTCTGTTTTTTCAGTCAATCCAATCTGCGTCGCATTTGGGGTGGACCCGGAAATGGAAACTGCATTAGGCTGGCTCCCATTTCCTGGCTTATAGCCGCAAATTTGGGAACTTCCAAATGGGTTCTAAAATCAATAAAACAAGGGAAGCTCGTAGAAAGACTTAGTACAATTTGTAATAATATAACCACTGACCTCCTTTGGCATCAAGTGTGTTGGATTCCAAGTTCCCTCAGAGAGTCTGGGCTGACAAGGAATATGCGCCTTGGAGTTTGAAACCGGAATACTACAACTCCTTTATATGCTGTCCTTGGAATGCCATCCTGAAGAAATGAAAAGATTTGCTTTGAATTCAACACTGCCCCTTGCTTTGCTATGAAAAACTTCAAAAAAAATATTTTTAAAGAAAAGAAAATGAAAGAAAATTGTTTCTCATGAAGACAAATCCATTTGAATTGTATGAGCATTACCGATTTCTGGGCATCTGTCAGACACAAAAAAAGGGTAGCACATATGGGTGGCAATGGCAACCTGGCCCGACAAGCCCAACCAGGCTTTTAACTGGGCTTGAACCTATTAGCCATGCTTGACCTTACATGCATAGCCTGTTCAATATTTGGGCTGGGCTTGAGTTCAAATCTTTTAGCCCAACTGACTTCATATGTACAAGTGTTATATCCACCAAATACACCATTCCAATCCTCAATTAGGTAATCCATGCATCTTGAATGTAGACCATTGGCTTATTCCTTTTAAGTATCTTTTTCTTTGTGCATGTGGCCCACTTGATCAAGTGATAGATTAGGAGCATTCAAGTTGGAACTAGGGACTTAATCAATTTTCAGGCCAGGCCAGGTCCGACCCAGGCCCAACCAATTTTTTCCATGCTCTGGCTTCAGCCTACTAAGCCGCCGGCCAGGCTCAGACCTCAGGCCTAGCAGGCCCAGCCCAAACCCAAACACAGAATTTTTAGTTGCTTATGACAGAAGTAGGCAGACATCTGAAGACCAGGGGAATTTCAACCAATTTGGAAATCAAGGTTCACTGTCAGTCTTAACTTCAGCATGCACTTGAAATGAATTAAGATATTAAACTTCCAAGCAAGAAATGAAAGAAATGCCAAAGGATGCTGAATTGCCTTCCATTCTTCAAAAACTCCAAATTGGTGCGCAATTCGTTCGAAATCAGCCTGGTCATTGTACTGTACACGCACATCACCATCTATATTGTATGCCTTCAAAACAGCATCGGTTCCGTGGACATGCTTGGCATTCGCAACAAGGTTTGCAAAATACTTAGAGAATTTATCCTGCATACAGCAAAACATGGTTTACTTAACACACGTTGTCATCTGAATAAACAAGTAAAAGAAGAATTTACCTCTGACAGGTAGCTGAGATCCATTGATTTCCAATCAACCTTTGGTGACGATAGATCAAAACAAATCAAATGGTTAACATAAGAAAGATTCAGCAGCTAAAACCATAAGGAATCAATGTTATAACGTAAAGAGACATTCAGAAGCTAAAACCATGAGGAATCTACGCAAAAAAATCAGCTACCTACATTGACATCATTTAGCTTAATAGGCTCCAGATATTTTTTGAAGAACTGCCCCAGACTAGAGCCCTGCAATGCCCATATGCCAGTTATTAAAAGAATAAAAAAGTCAAGGATTTGTAACACCCAAAGTTAGGTGAGACTAAAGAGGAAGAAGTGTAGAGAGGCATTTTATTTGTGTATGGATGCCTGCATTGTATCCTTTTTGTGTATCCATGAGTACTATTCTATGCTCCTTTATCAGCAATAAAGTTTTTGCCCCTTCGGGGGACTAACACCTAAGACTATTGCCCTAAATCTCCCTCTTCTCTCATCTCCTCTTCTTCCCTTCTCTTCTCTTCTCCTTTCTTTCCTCTGCTTCTTTTCTCCATTAATTCTTCTACGTGGTATCAGAGACTCCACAGCAGAGAGGAGTTTTCTCCCTAGGACTATTGCGATTGCCAGCACCCATATGTATGAGGTCCCCTTGGAAGAAAAATCTACAGCATTTGACAAAGCATGGCTTGACACGATTTATGGTGATTTTTTGAGAATTACGTTTTTAAGGGTGTTTTAAAAATAAAAATAAATAAATAAATAAATAAATAAAAAAAAAAAGATTAGAGGAATGGTCCGACAATGCCCATTTTTCATTTTTTTCATTGTGCTGTTTAAGGTGGGACTTCTTGAGGCCGTTGGCCATTCATGTACGATCCATATATTATTTTGGATCTCCCTGGACTCGAACCATGGCAATTCATGGAGATTTCAAGCTTTGGTGATGATTCTTTGAGTTTCAGCTAGTTGAAAAAAGGGGTTTTGTGAATTGTGGAGAGGCTTTTTTCCATTTTGTATCGGTATTGGTGGTTTGCTATAGTATGGTGATGAAGTAGTGGGGTGATTTGATCCTTCTTGATACTCCTTGATATGAAACTGTGCCATGCTTAGCGGTATGATGGCTCATAGGTTGTTTTTTGAAGCTAGCATCCCACAATTACGGTGTGTAGATTCTGACTTCGGAGCCACAGGGTGAAGCTAGGCATGTATTAGGGTCCGTGACAATTGTGTGATAGTTACAGTCATTGTAGTACAATTGGAGGTACGTCTTAACATTCAAGCAATGTTTAAAGTTCCACAATGATTCCAAGAGGCATTATGCACCTGGCATGGGGGATAATCCCAGATGGCAAATTACCATTGTTAAATTTGATTGTGAGAACTATTTGGCATGGTCAAAATCAGCCCACATGTTCATCAAAGCTGAAAGAAGCTAGGGAACTCAAATGGGTCAATTAAGGAGCCTCCCAAAAGTGATCCATCACATGCTGATCAGGTAGCAGAAAATATGACCATAATGTCTTGGCTACTACTTTCCATGAAAGCCAAAATCAATGATACCTTTGTGTATTATGAGACTACCAAAGAGATTTGGGATCCTATGGCAGCTATGTATTCTCAAAAAAAAAAAAAAAAAAAAAAAGAAAAGAAAAAAAGAAAAAAAGAAGAAAGAATGTTGCTAGGATATTTCAGTTGACGCGTGACATCACCAATTTTCATCAGGGGAGAAGTCTTTGGCAGACTATTACACCACACTTTCGTCAGAGTATGAATTGTCATGTAACCTGTTCATACTCAGATTCTCAGTCGAGAACCTCCTTTTTCACTTGGGACCATCTTCGCTTCTTCAATAGGAAGAAAGTCGGCAAAAAGTTATGTTGGAGATTGTATCTACTGCTCCAGATCTCTTTGATCTGGCAAGTTGATATAGCAATGGACATGGTGTGCTGGATACCCAATCTGATAGTGGTGGTGGATTCGAATCTGGCTCAGATGGTGTGGGTCATGGCCATGGTGAAGTTGATGTGAGTCGTGGCCATAAGGACTTCGATTATGGTTGTGGTAGCGTGTCCGCCCTCACCATACTAAAGCATCATGTTGGGATTTAGTCGGTCGCCCGCCAAGGAAGGCCTAGAGTGTTGCTACTAAACTCCCTAAGAGGGTGCGAGCCGAGTCTCATGGTCTAGTGTCCCCAAGTGGTATCATTAGGGGTGTACACAAGTCGAACCAAGTCGAGCTTGGCACAACTCGACTCGGCTCAACCACTAGCTGACCCCAACTCGAACTCGGCTCAGCTCGGTCCTCGAGCCTGACTGGCTAGCTCAGCTTGGTTCGGTCAGCAGCGTGGGCCAGTTCAAGCCAAGATCGAGCCTCTGCGGCATTCTCTCAAACACATGGAATGCACCTTCAATTTCTCACAAAATGTAAAGCAACAATATCAGTTTACAGGTATTTCATCAAACACTCAGTAATCAACATAAAAATCAAGATACAAGGGTATTTGTTTCATATCCATACCTTCCTCGCCACCCGCCGACACTTCGTTGAGTCATTTCATCAAACACTTGCAGAGCAACATCAATATCAAAATAACCGAGTCACCAAACTGGTTTGATTTGAGTTCGATTCGAGTTGGGGTTCGATCCGAGTCAAGTCGAGCTTAGGCAAGCACGAACTCAGCTCGAAATTTTTTCGAGCTCAAAAAATCAGCTCAGCTCGACTCGACTCGAACTCAGTTTCGAATCGAGCTTTTTCGAGTCAAGTCGAGCGAGCTAACTCGGTTCGTGTACACCCCTAGGTATCATCAAACATTCAGGATGAGAAATTACTGACCTGCCTGACCATTCTTGAAGGATCATCCTCCCTTCATCAGTCTAGCACCAGCATCCACCCACAGTGTCTACATCCTCTATGAGTCTAGCCTCGATAATCGATTGTCATGCCTCAGATCACATGACAGGTACAAACTCTCAGTTTCATTCTAATTTCCTTGTGCCAACATCTAATAATAGAGTCAAAATTATTGATGTTTCTTACACTCATGTTGAAGGGATGGAAACCATCCATGTATTCCATCCATATCTTTGTCCTATGGTCTTCATGTGCCATGATTGCCTACTAATTTACCGTCAGCTAGTTGTCTCACCAAGTCCCTTAACTGCATTGTAATGTTTTTTTTTTTCTTCTCATTGTGTTTTTGGGGACCTGACAAGCCTTTATCTTCTTCGACTTACAAATAATGTTAGATCAATTTTCCAGACTTCCAATAGAGAAGGGTCACACGAATATAGGATTATGTATTGGCATCGTCATCTTGGACATATCCCAATAAGTAGCTTGCGAGTGTTATTTCCTTTTTTATTCCAATCTAAGGATGATAGTGTGTTATTATGTGAAACTTGTCAAATTGACAAACATTGTCGACCATCTTATCTAAATAGTAGTAATGAACAATGTTATGTGCTTTTGCTCTTATTCATTCTGATTGGGGTCCTTCACCAATTACTTCTACATTTGGTTATAAATATTATGTCTATTAAGGACTGGACTCAAACAACTTGGGTCTATCTTATAAAATCTAGAGATAAAGTGCTTTGGATTTTTCATAAGATGGTTGCTAATTAGTTTGATGCCAAAATCAAAATCTTGCGTTCTAATAGTGGTGGGGAATGTCTCAAATGACTTTCAAAAGTACTTGATGGAAAATGGTACTGAATCACAAACCACTTGTTCCCATACCCCTCAACAAAATGGGTAGCTGAGAGGAAAAATAGACATGTTTTGGAAGTTGCTTGTGCTCAGTTTCTGGAAATGGATGTTCCGAAAGGTCTCTAAGCTGATGTTGTTTTAACTGCTACTTATTTGATCAATAGAATGCCCGCCAAGATCTTAGAAGGAAAAGCACCAATCCAGGTTTTACAACTTGGTCAACCTCTCTTTGCTATTCCTTCAATGTGTTTTGTTCAAATTCCCCGTGTTCATAGAGACAAGTTAAACACCAAGGTTGTCAAATGTATCTTCTTAGGTTACCCATGCAACCAAAAGGGACACAAGCGCTACTCTCCTAACATTCTTGGTAGACAGCTTGTCTCTATGGATGTTACATATTTTGAAGGAAGATACACCATTTTATTCCCTCAAGGGAAGCCCCTCATTTCTCCATCTTCTATAGAATTCTCACCATCTTCATGTTTACCCATTCCTACATTTGACACTTCTTGTTCCACCTCTTATGTTAATCTCCCTCCCTCTTCATCTTTTGAGTTACTTCTTCCCAGTGTTTAAATTATCTCTGATATTATCTTTATCTCCAACTCAACGATACCGATTACAGTGGTAGTATCAGAAATTTTAGGTATTAGCAATGTATCGCTAAGTATCGCCAACATATCAATATCGCTAATGTAATTGCCAATATTTTTAACTATGTAAATTCTAGGTGTCGCTTGTATTGCCAATGCATCAATATCGCCAATATTTTCTACTATGTAAATTCTAGGTAATGTTTGTATCATAAGTGTATCGACGATATGTCAATAATAGCACCAACGTATTGATATCATCAGAATTTTGTTTATTAGAAAAAAAATTTTATTTCAACTTTTTTTCATGGGAACATGGTTGTATGTAGTGTTCAATTTGTCATTGATAATATTAATAACATCTCGATATTATTGAAATCGCAACATGCATGATATTGAGACCACAATCTTTCATTTCCTTTCCAATTGTTGATGATTTCTTGGTGAAATATCATGTGTTGTTGATATTTTGCAATATCGATGGATGTTTGGATGGTTTAATAGGTTGGATGGGATGGTTGGACTGATTTCTTATAACAGCACATGCTTTTAAGGCCCCATTAAATGGAAACATGTTATATACGCATTCTTTTTGCAATTTTTTATTTCTAAACATGCAAATATGTACATTTTAACATCTCCTGAAGTTTCGCTGAAAATTCCACTGTTTTCCCCATGTTTCCTTGCATTTCCGGTTATCAGTGATATTATTGGCGATATCAATATTGTTTCCGTATCCTTGGCCAACAAAACTTGTAGCGATACTGATACTTCAAACACTGCTTCTTCCTCGGCAGTCATGAATCTTGAAGACATATTCAACATAAGAAATATGATGATACTCGCTTTCACTTCATGCCCTTCCTGCACTAGGTATGTCTTCGCATTCATATTTGACTGATCTTCCTATTGCTCTTTGTAAAGGGTAGCGAGCATGGACAACTGATCCTATTGCTAATTTTATTTCTCATCATTATCTTTCTCCCTCATATTGTGGATTTCTTTCAAATCTCTCTTATGCTATGTCAAACATGCCCTTTCTAATAAGGTCTGGAAAAGTGCCATGATAGAGGAGATGTGTGCCCTGGAGCAAAACCAGACCTAGGACATTGTGCCACCCCCTCTAGGAAAAAGGCGGTTGGTTGTAAATGGGTCTTCACAATCAAGCCTACACCCAATGGAGAAGTGGATCAGTACAATGCTTGCCTCGTAGCTAAGGGATTTACACAAACTCATGGGCTTGATTTCTATGAGACATTTGCTCTAGTTGCGAAGTTGAATTATGTGCATGTGTTGCTCTCCTTGGCTGCAAATCTTTCATGGTCCCTTCACCAACTTGATGTAAAAAATGACTTTTTGCATGGGGATCTTTAAGAAGTGTATATGGCTCTTTAGGCTATCTCTATTGTTGAGAAAGAGTTCTTTTGTAAGCTCCAAAAAACTATTTATAGGTTGAAGTGATCTCATCGGGCATGGTTTGAGCGTTTCAGAAATGCTTTACTAAAGTTCAGGTACACTTGGAGTAATGCCGATCGTACCCTTTTCCTCAACCGTACTGTTGACCTCTTCATTGTTATTGTGTATGTTGATGATAAACTTGTCATGGGTGATGATATAAATATGATCAAATCTCTGAAATTGCTTTTAAGAAGTTTGATTTTAAGGATCTTGGCCCCCTTTGCTATTTTTGGGCACTAGAAGTAGCTAAATCTTGACAGGGGACTGTCATCTCACAATGAAAGTATACTCTTGAAATTCTATGGGACAACAATCTTCTTGGTGCTCGCCCTGTGGATCCACCCATTGAGCCGAATCATCATCTTCAACTTGATAGTGGTGATCCTCCGCCAGATGTTGGAATGTATCAACGTTTGGTGGACAAAGTTATCTATTTGCATATGTCATCGTTCGTCAGTGCAGTGAGTCCCCGGACATGTCATCTTGATGACGTGTATCGTATCTTGAAATTTCTGAAAGGTCCTCTAGGTCAAGGTGTTCTTTATTCTGAACGTGGTCATCTTTCAAATTGAAGCTTATACGAACGCGGATTGGGCTGGGTCTCCTGATCGCCGATCTACTTCTGGTTACTATACTTTAGTCAATGGAAACCTAGTTACTTAGAAAGCAAGAAGCAATTTGTTGGGGCCCAATCTGGTGCTGAAGTGGAGCATCAAGCCATGGCTCATGGTGTCTATGAGTTTCTCTAGTTGAAGACCTTGCTGATAGAATCAGGCCTTCCTGTCGTTGCTCCAATGAACTGTGACATTTAGCTACCATTCACATCTCTTCTCATCTGTCTATCACAATCGTACCAAGCATATTGAGGTTGATTGCTACTTCATCCAAGAAAAAGTGACCTCGAAGGAAGTTTCCATGTCATATCAGAAATTGAATGATCAACTTGTTGATTTTTTAGCTAAGGGGATCTGTTGTCATCAACTACACCATATTTGTTACAAGTTGGGCATGATCGATGTTCTTTCTGCACCATGATGGGAGTGTAGAGAGAGACATTTTATTTGTGTATGCATGTGCTTATGTGTAGTCTTTTTGTGTATCCATAAGTACTACTATTCTATGCTCCTTTATTAGTTATATATAAAGTGTTAGTCCCTTTTAGGGACTAACACCTAAGATTATTGCCCTAAATCTTCCTCTCTCCTCTCATCTCTTCTCCTTCCCTCTTCTTCTCTCCTCCTTCCTTTATTTCCTCCTACCACTGGAAGTAGAATATTCCAAGTCAGAACTACACCAGGAAAGCCAATGCATGCTAGTGAGTTGGGAATGATAAATACAAATTTTTACTCGAAGATCATGATTGGTTTAGGGCCCATCCAGAGGTTTCCAGATTTCAGAGGATAGGATGCACTCCGCCCCCATGGAAAGCGGATAAGAATCACTCAGAACCATTCCTATCTCATTTGAAATTTAAGGTGAAAACACCTGGAAAACTGAGCATTGCCCAAGCCACCATAAAAACAAGGTGGAATAAGTCCTGATTTCTGGGGATTTCCAAACAGCCTCTTTAACTTTATGGAACACCCATTTTTGTGAAGTATCTTCAAGGTTGAGATACATGAGTTTGGATGTGACTAAAAACATAGAGCATAATACATACATGTTCACCGAAATTGTATGTCCTGCAAACTTCTGGACGAATAAATTGTCGATCTTTGTGTACCTCTTTTAACCTCACCCAGTCATCCCAGTAAGTAAAATCTTGTCAAGGAAGAAAGTCTAACAGCAACAATGAAATGCCTCTAGAAGGATGATGTCTCATCCATTGTACACATGGCATGCATGTACGAGTCCAGACTGTCCAAATCAAGAGTTCCATTGGGAATGGAGAATAGATCACAGACACATTGAATTTGGACCAACCAATTTATTTTTCAGCAATCCATTTGATGGACACCATCTGAATGGTAAGATATGCTCCATCCAAAATGGACCCCACAATTCGGATGGCATGGGTTGCCATGCAAGCATGCGAATGCCATGTAAAGGGTGGATGAGTCACCACCATTTAAAATGGCGTGAATGAAAACCACAATTTAGATCGATGAAGATATCGAAAACCAAGGATATGCTTTAGGCCATTTTGGTGAGAGCTCATCCCATGTGGACTTTAAAAGCATCCATCCAAGCCCAGGAAAGAAATCTGAGCGATAAAGAACTTCTACAGAGTACAAAAAAGAAGTTTGTATAAACACAAAATCTGAGCAGTAAAGTACATGATTCTTGATCCTCGGAGGACAACAAATAAAATTGAAGTAGACTGGTGGTATCATATAAACTTACTTGGATCATGCACAAACTGCTTTTGTCCATTGTCATTCCAAGATGAAACAGCCATAATGGTCCTTTGATGGTATAGTATCAGAAAAGAGTGCAAGATGTTAAAAAGGGCTGATAGAGTATGGGCCTAAAATAATAATAATAATAAAGATAAAATAAGAATGTAACCGCTTCTTCTATGGAACATACTTATCATTGTCGAGAAGAGTTGCTGCAGCCTCAAAATAGTCAAAAAAATCTGGTGCAATCTCCATGTCATCTGTATTCGCAAAGAGATTGCTACTTTAATGCACGAGTTTCAAATGGTTCTATCGCATAATGAGGAACCCAAAGAAAATCATGCAGCAAGCCTTCAATCACCTTCTAGTATAATTACTCTGCTGAAATTATGCCTGTAAAATAATTCATCCAGTGCCCATTTGTAGTGACCTGAAGAAGCAAACATATCAGCAATGAAAATAAGAAAATGAAGACAAAATAAAGAAACTACACTTACGTGCAATCTTGTAGTATGCAATCATATCTCCAGGCCTTTCAGTTTGCACTGGTTCAAAATCCAAATGCTGCAGCAAACTAAAATCAGTCCCTATAGTATCTCTTTATATATATATATAATCTAGAAATTGGTTGTTGATAAGCTGGTTGCTTTAAACACGTTTCTGAAAATAATCTCTCAGCATGTCTTGTCACCACATTTTCTAGTAATAATTCTACTGAATGTATCAAAATGCATGAAAATAGGCCGCAGGCACTAATGTATCCATACAGCATCTCTGACAGGATGAAATGCTGAAATCATGGATTTTATTAACTGTATAACAATCCTTAGACACACTTTGTTAGCATACAAGAAGCAAACTATAATTTTCAAGGGGAAAAAAAAAGGAAAAAGAATAAAGAAAAAAAAAGGAAGCCAACTAAAACATACTTTTACCATTCACATGTTGCGGGGTGCATGTGCCCAAAAGTGGAGTTCAAAACCTACTCAGGCTACTAAGCCATGGCAGGGCTCTTATCTAATAGATCATCAAGCAGAATTGGCTTATTCTGATAACAACACTGATTTTATATTGATAGTAGTGAAAAAAAGAAGGATATTCAAAATCACTAAGGTTAAATATTCACTTGAAACCCGATAAGCAGGAATTGTGGAAGAGAGCTGTGATTACCCAGTATATTTGTTTGTCAACTAGATATGCATAATGTGTTCTTGCAACTAACAACGCATGCATGATTTATGGCTTTTAATACTCTACACATGCAGCCACTCATTGATTGTATGTACAAGAAGCAAAGATTTTAATTAGCAAAAAAGGCTTTGTATGTAAGAAACCCAGTTTGGCCAAGTCTGCCAGTTGACCCATAACTCGGGTGAGTCGGCTAGGCGTGCCACCCAAGTCAACCAAATCTTTACACCATGCTGAGTAAAGAAGTAGATTCAGTGGGGCAGAAAACTAATGTGATTCTGGTGAGTTTTCCTGAGTTATTTAATGACTTGGTGCTTGGCCGAGTAAAATACACTGGGTCATATCAGATTGTCTTGTTGGTTAAAAAGACCCATGACCATTAAAGTAATATATATCATCATCAACTAAACCTTATGCCAACTAATTAGGGTCAGCTACACAAATCCTATTCCAACATTCCACTCTATCAAGGACCATATTCTTAGTCAAGCCGTATGCCATCAAATTCTTTTCTTACTACCTCCACCCATGTCCTTCTAGGCCTTCTCTTTGTCCTTTTAAACCTTCAACTCGAACCCACTCACTCCTAACTGTTGCACAGGACCAAACCATATAAGTCTACTTCTAGGTTCCATCAGATGCATTCACTTCTAATTTTGTCTTTCCTCTAATTTTGTCTTTCCTCATCTTGCCACTCATCCTGATTTCAACTACACTCATCCTATGAAATCCCTTAACTGCCCAACATTCTGTCCCATAAAAGCATGGAGTCTTATAGCTTATAGCTATCATATTCCCCTCAGTTTGATTGGTATGTAAACACATAGAATTCCAGAGGCACATCTCTGCTCATCCACCCAGCTCTAATTCTATGAACAACATCCTTTCTCCGCTCTCAAAAACTACTGAAATGGTCATTTTGAGGTACTTCTTTGTCACCAATCTTAACTGTTTCCTCATTTACTCTTCTATTATTACTAAAACTGCGTTCCATACGGCCTGTTTTAGTCCAATTGATTTTAAAACCTTAGATTCTAAAGCATCACTCCATAGTTCTAGTTTTAAACTCACTCCCTCCCTCATCCGGTCAATCAAAACTATGAACTCTCATGCAATATATACCACAAAATATCTCCCTGTAAATGCCTCCTTAACTTGCTCATAACCAATGGAAAAATATACGGGCACAATGCTGACCTAGGTATTCCAAAACAGTTATGTAACTGCTGTAACATGTGTTACATAATGGTAACTATTACGCATTAAGGGGTCAGAACAGCCATTATGGAAAAATTGACCCGTAACAGCCCCATAACAGTCATGTAATGACCATAATGGCCTAGGTTTTTTTTATTAAAAAAAAATAAAAATCCATAACGGCCGTTATGGCTTGTATCATAAC
Source organism: Magnolia sinica (assembly GCF_029962835.1). Taxonomy (NCBI): domain Eukaryota; kingdom Viridiplantae; phylum Streptophyta; class Magnoliopsida; order Magnoliales; family Magnoliaceae; genus Magnolia; species Magnolia sinica. The sequence continues at coordinate 88,315,564 of NC_080576.1, read as the reverse complement.
GGTAATGGCACCATTACTGCTACCGTTACCGTTTTGGAATACCTTGATGCTAACCTGTACTGTAACTGTGTAAGCCCACAATAATTGGGAACTTATCTCCCACTAGTAGTTCTTGTATTTGTTACTACTTCCTCGTACGTATTGTTAAACATGTAAATATATCCTCTTGAGACTCCTTGCTTTCCCAACATCACCAAATTATCTCCAGGGACACAATCTATGCTTCTTCTTCTTTTTGAAAATAGCCTTAATGCTTGACCTTCTAGCATGAATCCAAACTGATTTTTTGATACATTTGTCTCATGCCTCAATGTTCGCCAGATCACTCTTCCAAAGTTACCATAGTATGACTCAAAAGTTTAATGCCGCTACACTTGGTGCAACTATGCATGTCTACTTCATTCTTCTAAATGGTTACCATAGTACTTCTCCACTCATCTAGCATTTTCTTTGATCTTTCAATCTTGTTGAACAACTTTGTCAACCAAAATTGATCAATATCTCTCGTACACTTCCAAACATCTATTGGTATATACTTGGATGTTACCCTTTTAAAACTTGGACCTTTCAACCTAACAACTTAACTTAACATGCCCAGGGCAGGATTTCCTAAGCAGCATTGAGACCATCCACCACGACTCGGGAGACTCAATTTACGCTCCACACCAATCAAAGAGGTAAGGATGGTCAAATAACCTAAGCTAGATCAATTTTTAAGACAACTTATGTTGGCATTATTTCAAGGACTAAATCCTCGAGAGTCAACAGATAGCCAACAGGGTATCTCTACGTCGAAGACACATATTTAACCGTTGAAAACAAGTATCAAACCCCATTGACCAATAGATCACAACATTTGGGCCAAATTCAGCCCTAAAAGGTATGATCCCACCTGGGCCTCAGCCCCGCCCCAAACTGGGCCGGGACCCTTATGACTAGTCCCGAAGACAGTTGAGCGGGGCAGATCAAGCACCAGAGTCGTGATGAGCCCCCAAAGCTAGGTGCATATACACCCTAAACACTAGTGCACAATGAGCATTGGACGACCACTTGTGGTCAAATAGTGTTTGACTGAACTCAAATACAAAATTCTCAAAACCATTCCCGCCCATACCCTATTTGAATACGTTGGCGTTTGAGCTTTAAGTGGGCCACCATAGCTGTTTTCCGGACGATTCAAGCCGTCCATCTTCCTCATGGGGTTTGCCAGGCCAAAACGGTATAGCGATCCGGCCCCACGCATAGGGACTGGGATTTGTGTCCCAACCGTCCATTCCCTAGTAGATAGGATCAAGAGAGAGGAACCATTCGGTGGCGTGAGAGGCAAGCCACCGCCCCCCCTATCCAGAGGACTGAGGTCTACACCGAACTAGCTGAGGAGAGTCCCCTCGTAACCGACAATGGCTGAGAAAACCTTAAATGAGATTTCCATTCCGGCGGTGAAAGGCTCACACAGCCGTCGAAGGTCTCCATTTCCGACGGCGAAAGGCTGACACAGCCATCGAAAGTCTCCATCCTTTGCCTATAAAAGGAGCATTTTCGCCCTTTAGCTCCCTCACTGAAAGGAAGGAAATAAGGTGAGAAAAGAGAGAGAAGATGGGAGAGGGAGAAAACAGAGAGAACGAGAGCATCCTTGGTGAGCTTGGAGCACACTGCCCCAACTCAGTCCGTGAAAACCGGACCGAGCCGAGTCAGTGTGGGACCACAGCAACACCATCCGAGAGAGAAATAAGAGAAAGAGAAGAAGTAGGAGAGAGTGGTGGGTGTGTGCGTGTCAACCCAAGTTCGGGTCAGACCCATCTGTTGGAGGTGAGACCTTCTTTTCCATTCCTTTTCTCTCTAAAGATAAATCCAAAACCAAGGCCTCATCACACTTCACCCACACCTGTTCATGGCTGAAAAACACCCATCACCAGGGACCGTTCATGAAGCCAGAAACAGGCTCTGTTTTGAAAATAAACATGCCCTGCGTTTTAAGACCAAAAACAGACCTGAGTGCAGGCTTTGTTTGGAGCCAAACAATGGCGTGGGAATGGCCTTTAGCTGGGGGACTGAAGCTCAGTCCTGGGACGGCCTACAAATGGACTCTGTTAAGTTGCTGCACGTCCCAAAAATCAGACCGGAAACTAGAGAGAAAACGCCCCGCTTCGGCCGTTTTCTTGGCTAAAAGAGATGGCAGCCACCATGCCACCATTTAGGCGTCGATGTGAGCGTAACATGGCCAGGAAACGGGCCGTGTTTGAGCTGAAAAATAAGGCGGGAGCGGCCTTCAAAATAGCCTGCAACAGAGGCTGTTTCACGTCATTTGCTGGGGGACAGCCCAAAGCACGTTGCAGGGGAGCTGTATTGCATGTGGGCTTCACCAAAATACAGGTGGGCCCTGCACAAATGCAGGTGGGCCTCACCCAAAACCGATGGAATGCCCGAATATGGGCTCTGTGCAAGTGCTGGTAGGCTGCACCCTGCATCAGCAGGTGGACCTCACCCTACCACGATTGGTGGGCCATGTACGTGGCCCCACCTTGGTGACGTGGATCACCCAGGCCGTCCATCAAGGGACGTCAGGCCCTGGGCAGTCTGCCTTACGTGTTCAAAAAAAAAAGAAGAAAAAAAGAAGAAGAAGAAATATAATAATAAAATAATGGTAATCATAAATAACATATAAAATAATATAATAAGAAAACAGTACGTATATATAATGCTATATATGTTATGGTGGGACCTACGTATTGTGATTATATGGAGTCTCTCTCCATTACATATAACATATAATAAAATAATATGTGGGCCCCACGCACATGTGGAACCCACGTGGTTATAATATATACATGTATTGTATATATGAGGTGGCCCTACGTGGGACCCACCTATTATGACTAGCTAGAATACCATCTAGTGCATGCAGCATATAATAAAATATTATATGAGGTCCCACATCCATGTAGGACCCAACAGGAGCATATGCCCGCACATATAATATGTATATATTCCATGATGGCCGCACCACGTGGGAGGAGTTTCACTGATGGTCGTACTCCATCTTAGCCGTCTATCTACTTGTCGAGCTCATATTTATGGCAGTGGTCCATGTATGTGGACCCCACCCTGACATGGGTAATTCATCCAAACCAACCATCTGTGTAGTGGACCCCACCATGATATATGAAAATATCCATAGAGTTGAACGGTGGGTGTGTTTGGCAGGCATACCTCACGCCAGTTACATAACTGTTGTATGTCACCAGCAGCCTATGAGGCCCCGTACACAATGTTTGTGTTAGATCCAAACCATCCGCCCATTGATGGACCACCATGATGTATACATTGTAATCCTCACCATCCAAATAACTGGACAGTGGCCCCACACCGATACTTATGTTGCCTTAAGGTTTGAGGCAAAAATAAAACAGATCCATCAGGAGGACTGTAGTGCATAGTGGAGATTAAATGTCCAGCATTGAAACCTTTCAGGTCACAGAAGTTTTGGGATCAACGTGATAATTAATTATTTTCCCTGGTCCAAATCCTTGTGACCTCATGAGCGGCTTGTATGAAAAAAAAAACATGATGGGCCTTGTGGGGTCCAACAGTAGAGATCATTACCCCTTTTGAACTTTGTATAAAGCCATAGAAATGCCTAACAAATATGAACCATAATTTTAGAAAATTCCTCAAGCAACCTTGGACCACAAGAAGGCTCGGGCCAAGTTCAAGAACACTATTATACAGGTGATGACTTTCCCCTTGGGCTTTCCATTTCTAAATTAGCTTGTACTAGACCACCATCATTATGATACTTGCTCACATGCTAGTTCATCCTTGATCTTTATTCACATGACTTGGTAATATATTCTCCTTAGTTATTAATTCATGATGCTTCCTTACATGCCTTATCTGAAGTTATATATTATCACATGTTAACATGATTTGCCTCTGTACATAACCTCTTGATGCGACACATGGAGGATTCCATGATTGTATGCAAGCCACACTTGGGATGCAATTAGACAAATGTGTGGAAATAGGGACCTTGAACCGGTGTCATTTGATCAAGGTACCCTATTAGAACATCCCAAGGTGGAGGACCTCATGAGCCGGGGATGGTGGTAATGGGACACTATGCTCGGCCTACGCTGGGTGTTGAGCCCCCCGTAGTGACCATTGAGTTGCTTAAGTTGGTTGATTGTAATTGGATTAACAACGACTGGCTAATCATGCATTCATAGCATATTGGCGATGACGGATGGTTAATTCTGGATGCTGTAGTACGTGCCCTAGAGTTGTTGGGGTATCGTTTCGCTAGCTCCCAGACCATCGACTATCGACCCCTGTCCGACTGGATGATTTTCCCAGGTCGATGATTTGCATGGGTGACGAGCCCAAGTCCGGCTGGATGTGCATCCCCAGGCCGATGTGCATTCATGCATCCATGCATCTAATAAGACCGCATATTGCCTGTTTTGGATTGCTGTTTGTTTCCTTTTAACTATGTTTACTAAGGCGGAGATGTGTAATCTTGAGGGGAATTCACACTGAGCTGGCCACTCATTCATCAACTATCCAACCGTACAGAACATGCAGGGATGAACGTAGAAGGTGTCGATGCCAGCCTTGATGATGCCACCATAGAGCCAGAGGAGGAGTATTTCGAGGACGTGCCGCATCAGGACGCAGCGGCGTATTTTGGTGTTAATCAATAGTTGATACTTTATATTTTAGTGGTTTGGTATTTTGGACTTATAGATTTTTGTAACTAAGACCCCCAGCTGAGCGGGTCAAATTTTGAGCTCTCATGAATATGCATGCTTCTTTTGGCTATCGCACTCTGAGTTTACATTCCGCTGTTTCTCTGATTCATTAACTCCCGGATTTTTGAAAACGAGTCTCGTACTCGGGTTTTAGAAATCGGGGCGTTACAAAACATCTATTGGTATATCATGTAGTCCTAGGGCCTTTCTTGTCTTCATCTTTCTCCAAGCTTTTTTTCACTTCAAATATCCTAATCCTACAAAAGTATCTATGATCTCCAACCTCATTGGAGTAATTGATTACTTCCATTCCTAAGCTCTTAATTGGAAACGTCACTGCCTATCTCTAGGAGGCTAGTTGACTCTTATCAAGGCAGCTTTTTCTAATATGCCAGTATATTTCTTCTCTTTTTCTTTTTTTCTTTTTTATGAGCGATGGAAAATTTTACTAAAGACACGCAAAAGCAGGAAAAGAATACAAAAATGGAAACTGTCAAAAACTGAATCTTACAAGCGATCAGTGTTCGAAATATCGGTATTGCTACAAGTTTCACTGGCCAGGGATAAGGAAACAATATCGATATCGCGGATAATATCACTAATAACCGGAAATGTGGGGAAACATGGGGAAAACGGTGGAATTTTCAACAAAACTTCAGGAGATGTTAAAATGTACATATTTGTATATTTAGAAATTTAAAATAAATAAATAAAAATACATACACAACAAGTTTCCATTTAATGGGGCCTTAAAAGCATGTGCACTTGTAAGAAATCAGTCCAACCATCCCATCTGACCTATTTAACCATCTAACCTTCCATCCAAACATGCATCGATATTGCAAAATAACAACAACACCTGACATTTCACCAAGAAATCCATCAACAATTGGAAAGAAAATGAAAGATTGTGGTCTCAATATCGTGCATGTTGCGATATCGATAAGATCGAGACATTATCAATGACAAATTGAACACGATACAACCATGTGCGCCCATGAAAAAAATTGAAATAATTTTTTTTTTCTAATAAACAAAATTTTGATGATATCAATACGATGGCGATATTATTGAAATATCGTCGATACACTTATGATACGAGCATTACCTAGAATTTATAGAGTCGAAAATATGGGCAATACATTGGCGATATTGATGCATTGGCAATACAAGCGATACTTAGAATTTGCATAGTTGAAAATGTTGGCGATTATATTAGCGATATTGATACGTTGGCAATACTTAGCGATACGTTGCTAGTACTTGGAATTTTTTATACTACCAGCGTATCGGTATCACTACCAGTGTTATCGGTATCGCTGAGCTAGAGATAAAGATAATATCGGAGATATTTCAATAATATCGGAGATAATTTGAACACTGCAAGCGATTATAGGTAAGGAACTTCCAATCGGAAACCAACAATCATACCACCTGCAAAACTACTTCGAGGGAGAAGAAGGAATTACGAAAATGCCTACAATTCCTTTCATCCCAAATCGTCGAAAGCGTCAGAAGCTAGCTAGATCGGTCTTTCCTACTCCCAGTACCCCCATGCCATGCCCACAAAAGATCTTGAACTGATCCCGGCATGACCCAGTGATCCCCAAGAGTAGCTACAAAATAGTCCCAAATCTTAGACGTGAATGGACAGAAGATTAATAGGTGGTCGACGGATTTAGCCTATTGATTACACATGTAGCACCTGTTTGAATAACCAAAGATCTCTTTTGGAGGTTTCTATCATTAGAACCCTCTTTCTCCCCATTAACCAAGTGAAAGCTGATACTTTGGGCAACGCACCATAAAACCAAAAATGATATGCGTACTCCCCTTTACTTACACCATACTCATTCTGAATCAACTTGTAGAAGGATTTGATTGAGAATCGGCCCTAGTTGTGCACTCTCCACACCATGGAATCAACCCCACCTAGAGGATGAACATGTTGCAAATGGGCTAAAAGGGCTACAAATTCATCAACTCAATATCTGATAAGCTTCTTCTACAAAGAGAAGCCCAAGAAATAGACCAGTCACATATGGAGCAACAATCCACCACTTTTAAGACCTTTTTATGAGGCAAGACTAGCCAAATTAGGGAAATCGGGTTGTGGCGGAAAGCCACCACACCAAGTTTCTTCCCAAAATTTGACTTTAGACCCATCCCCCAAGGAGAATGAAATACCTTGCCAAAGCTTCGATCTAATAGCTAAAATGGATTTCCAAATGTGAGAGGCCGTATACAAGGAAGATTTTTGTTTCCTGCCTACCTACCTTAAGGTCATACTTGCTAGCAACAATCTCGCGTCACAAGGATTCCCCTTCCATCCCAAAATGCCATAACCATTTGCCAAGGAGGGCGACATTCATACTTCCCAAATCCCACAACCCCATCCTACCCTGATCCACAAGTTTGTAATCCTCATCCCATTTTAACAAATGGAACTCAAATCCTTCATCTGAACCTCTCCCAAGAAAATCCATTAACATCTAATCCAATCTTTCCCTAACCACCCGAGGGCACTTAAATAGTGACATAAAATATAACAGTATGTTGGATAAGGCTGATTTTATGAGAGTACTACGACCGCCTAGTGAGAGATCAGCTCTTCCACTTGGATAGCTTCCTTTTGAATTCCTCAACCACTTTATCCCATAAGTGCTTGGTTGGCTTGCCTATACATAAGGGGAGCCCCAAATAAGTGGAAGGAAGGGAACCATCTTTGCATCCGAAAATTGATGCGAAGCATACAACTTCTTCCTTAGGTAGAGATGAATTCCCAACATTTTGCTTTTCCCGGCATTAATCTTCAGCAGCATGTAACCACTTTCTGCAGATTGTCTACATGGATCCGCTTCACCAAAGATAATCGTGTCATCGACAAATTGAGGATGCAAAATCCAATCACCCATTCTAGACACTAAGAAAATGCTAATAAGGCCAAACTCTTGGCCTTTAGCAAGCATGCAACTGAAAGCTTCTCTGATAACAAGAAAGAGATATGGAGAGAGTGGATCCCCTTGTCTTAGCCCCCTAGATGGTTTGAACAAACCCTTCGAAGAGCCCTTCACAAGCATCGAAAAAGAAGGAGATCTGACACAAGCTTGGATCCATTTCCTCCACTTCTCCTTGCAACCCAATGTTTCCATCATGTAGTCTAAAAACTCCCATTCAACGTGCACATACTTCTTAACATCAAGTTTACAAATAATTCCTAATTTCTTTTCTTTAAAACGAGAATTAATACCCTCGTGAGCTATAAGCACATTGTCCATAATTTGCCTTCCACCCACAAAGGCCCCCCCTGATTGGGAGAGATAATTTTCCCCAACACAGCCTTAAATCTATAAGCGAGAACTTCTGCCAAAATTTTATATGAACCCCCTATTAGACTTAATAGGTTAAAAGTCTTTCAACCCTTCCACACCTTCTATTTTAGGAATTAAAGCAATGAAAGAGGCTCCCAATTTTGGGATTAACGATCTACCTCAAAAAATTCCTTGACGAAATCCGTCACATCAACTTTAACCATATTCCATAAGACTTGGAAAAATGCAAGAGGGAAGCCATCAGGCCCGGGCGCTTTATCTCGACCCAAACTATCCACCGCTTCTTTCACTTCCGCTTCGAAATAGGCCTCTCCAACCTCTCCAACCAGTATATTTCATGTAGCTCTTCAAATGTCCTAAATCGGTTTTGGATAGATTGGAAAATTTAAGAAGAGACAATTGAGGGCTGAAATCCTTTGGATAGATCACTTCATTGACCCTGACAAGGACTCCAGTCCTTTTCCTTAATGGAGCGTGGATAATTGCATCAACAGAATTGGCGTTAAAGAGGAGCGTGGATAATTGGACCGTTTAGAAGAGATATCTTGGCAACAATGGGATTGCTTGGTTAAAGGAGGAGATGCAAATACATCTCTTTTCTGCCGTATAGCCAACATGCATCGAAGATGGAATTTCATCATGTCAATGTGGATGAATGAGTCTCTAGTTGAAGATAACAGTGAGACAAATGAGGTGATGGTGAATTATTTTTGTCGGTTATGCTCCAAAGAAGTGCCTCTTAGACCATCTTAGGAGGGGATTACTTTCCAGAATATCCCACCCGAAGTGGCCGAAGGGATAGAGAATCCATTATGCAAGAGGAAGTTCTCTTTGATAGCAATAAGGCTCCTGGGCTAGATGACGTCACATTACCTTTCTTTAAAAAATTCAGGAATATCATTAAAGATGAGATTATGCTAGCCTTCTAAGAAGTTCATACCAGTGGCTGCATGTGTGGGTCTAAATGGACCTTTCACCATCTTAACCCAAAAAAGAAGAGGCCTCAGGAATTTCAGATTTTAGACAGATAACCCTTGTCAGCTGTGTACAAAATTCTTGCAAATGCTCTCACTAGTCAGTTGAAAGGGGTAATGGTGTTGATAATATCTTAGTTCCAAGGAGCTTTTGCCATCTACCACTAGATTCTAGATGGTATTGTAGTCGTCAATGAGTGTATCTTGAGGGAAAGATGCGGTATCCCTAGGAGCCTTTGCAAGGTGGATATGGAGAATGCTATTATTAAAAAGAATTGGTTTTGGACTAAATGGAGGAATGCACCTCCTTTGCTCAATTCTCAGTATAAACGGCACCCAAAAGGCTTCTTTAGAAGTTCTAAGAGACTCTAAAAACGTGATCCCCTCTCCATTTCAGGAAAAGCACTATTGCAGATGTGGCGCCCTGGATCACTTGCTAACAGTCTTGCAGCGATTTGGGGTGTAAGGTGGACACACTTCCCTTGAAGTATCATGACCTGCCACTTGCAGCCAACCTGAAGACAGCTACTTTTTTTTTTGGATGACGACAGGGTGTCCCCACCCCTTTAAGACGAGATGCCTGCCAACCACGTACATCAGGTAATCCACAGGGACAGGACTCAAACTCGTGCCTGTGGGGAGCAAACCCAAGACTGAAGCCATTCGCCCAAACCGTGAGCATGAAGAAAGTACTGTCTTTGGGGAGCCGAATCACTCTCATCAAGTCAACACAAGAGAATCTGCTGATTTATTATTATTATTATTATTATATATTGTCCAGAATCCCAGCACCAATTGGTAAAAGACTTCAAAAGAAAGTACTGTCTTTGGGGAGCCGAATCACTCTCATCAAGTCAACACGAGAATCTGCTGATTTATTATTATTTTTGTTATTTTTGTTTGTCCAGAATCCCAGCACTAATTGGTAAATGACTTCAGAAGATCCAACAGGACTTCCTTTAGGAAGGAAGAGGAGAATGTCGACTTTGATAAACGTATGTGGGCTCATGCATCAAATGAGACTTTCTCTTTTAAGGAGTTTGTAAGGGCATTATGCCCAAAGAATCCATTTCTCACTGGTCGAGCCAAAGTTTGGGATCTACGGTGCTTCCTACAGTTGAAGCTTTTGCTACATGACCACAACTAACAGAATTCTCACTCTTGACAATTAGAAGAAAACAAATTTGGCTTCACCAAACATTTTCTTTCTATAATGGAAAGGGAAAAGGAAAAAGTTAGTTGATCTCCTCTTTTTGCATTGCGAAATGATCTTTGAAATATGGAAATTTTTCCTCAAATCTTTCTGAGATCAGATGGGTAAAGCCGAATCTATGGCGGATCTCTTTAAGGGTTGGGCATCAATCCTTTCAAGTAGAAAGGCAGAGCCCTGTGGAGAATGCTTCCCCAATCCCCATGCAATTGTTTGGAATGTCTGGAAGGAAAGAAACAAAATAGTTTTCTTAAAAGCATGTCTTCATAAATTATTAACCTAACCAAATTAAATGCCTTCTTATAGATTGGGTTGGGCAATGCAAGTGGTTAAGGACATTTCTGTTACTGATTTAGATAGAATGGAATTAACGATTGTATGAAGATACCAAAGAAGACTGCAATTTGGAGTCCACCGACGACAAGCTTGTGGAAGGTCATGGGAGTTCAATGCAGGAATCCGGTGCAATCTCGGGTGGGGGAATTGTCAAGGATGACCAAGGCAATATCATTTTAGCTTTTTTGGGTCCACTGGGGGTTGGTGACTCAAACTAAGCAGAGGTGGAAGTGAATAAAGACAGGGATATTTTGATAAAGGCTACTGTTGGTTCCTTGGACCAATTAATCATTGAAGGAGATTCAAAGAGTGTTACTTCGTAGGCATCATAGCAAAGGTAATTTCTATGGAAATGACATTTTATTCTAAATGAAGTTAGAGGATTAAATTCTCCTTAATTAACTTCTTTTAGCTTAATTCAAAGAGAAGCCAACACCTAGTGGATTGTTTGGCTAAAGGTGTGGCCTGTGAATCATGGTGACACTTAACTATTACCTTAATGCATAGTGCCACCCATGGTTCAAAACATCATCCAATACAACTCAGTTCGGCCAAGTTGTCTCGGTTTAAGTGGGAAGTAGGAACTAGTAGGGTCGTAACAGGATACGGGAGCGTAACGGCCCGTAACGGCGTAAATTTTTTTTTTTGCCAAAAAAATATAAAAAAATATGTATTAAATCCGGAATATTCTAAGCATTCCAAATATGCATTCATTTATAAATTGGAACATGTTTATGATGGTGTAACGGTCCACTCTTTGGTGAGAAGCTGTATCGGACTGTCTGATTAATTTTTGAACCAAGTAACCTGAATTTGACTACAAAATGTATATATTTAATTTTCTAAATATCTAATTTATATACTTAACAATTTAATATCTTTCTCCTAGTAGTTCTTTAAAAAAATGAAATTAAATTTAGGTAGATGGCGTTGCCAATTTCGGGCTGACTTGGAGGACCAATTTATGCCCCAAATTAGCCTCAAATTCATGCAATTTATTGTCATTATCCCACTTATGTATTAGTGGACATTTATTGGATAGTGAATCATGAAAAAACCAAAAGGCCCTATTTTAAAAAATAAGAGTACACCAAATAACAATTAAAAACTATTCAAATAATTTGATTTTGGCATTGTGAGTTAGCAATTGCAGTTTATAATTTAATCAGTAAATTTTAAGTTAATATGTCTTTGGTACAATTTTTTATGGCCTCAAATTAGGTGAGACTTGGATTGTGAAGTGTAGCACACATGTCAAAATTTTTTGGGCCCCACGCATGATGAATGTGTTATATCTAAACCGTCCATTCATTTGATGAGATTGTCTTAAGACTTGACACGAAAAATAATACAGATCTAACTATCAAGTGGACCACACTGCAAAAAGCAATGGGGGATTGAACGTCTACCATTGAAAACTTTTTTGGGATCACATGACTTTTAGATCAATATAAAATTTGTTTTTCCTTCTAATTCCAGTCTTTTTGGTCTTATAAAAAGATTTGATGGAAAATAAACGTTACGGTGGGCACTACCAATTGGTTAAGGGGAAAATCATTATCTCCGCTGCTATTTGTAATGTGGTCCAAATAATCTTTAGATATGATTATTTTTGGATAATGCTCTAAAACAATCTCTAAAAATAGATGAACGGTGTAGATATAATAAATACATTACTGTGGGCCCATGTAACTTCGATCTCCTTTGAACCGTTCGTACAACTCGGAGCCGAGGAGCGTCAATGCTCGTCCTCGCACGACACGACAGCAGCTTACGTTGCCCAAAAAAAAAAAAAAAAAAAGAGGGAAGAAGAGAGGGAAACCGAAAAGAAAAAAAGGGAAAGAAGAGAAGAAAAAGAGGGAAAGAGGGAAAGAACAGAGAGGGAGAGAGAGAGAGAGAGAGAGAGAGGAGGAGAACAAGGAGGAGGAGGAGGAGGCCGCAGCCACAGCCGCAGCCGTAGCCGCAGCAGGCCGAGAAGAGGAAGAAGAAGAAGAAGAAGAAGAAAAAGAAGAGAGAGAAGAAGAAGAGGAAAAGAAAGGAAAAAAGGTTAGGGTTTTTTTATTTATTTTCTTTTTTTTTTTTTTTAAGGCCCGTAACAGCCGTTACGGGTCAGTAACGGCCGTTACGTGTACAAAAAAGCGACTCAAGGTGTGGCCTGTGAATCATGGTGACACTTAACTATTACCTTAATGCATAGTGCCACCCATGGTTCAAAACATCATCCAATACAACTCAGTTCGGCCAAGTTGTCTCGGTTTAAGTGGGAAGTAGGAACTAGTTCTATATGGACCACCAGTCACAAATGTACAGTTGTGAAAAAAATCAGCCAAGTTTTCAAGCTTGTCAATTTGTTTACAATATCAAGGCACACCTATTGATGGACCATCTTTTTCTTTGGTGCTAACATCTATGCAGTGAGATCCACTAATGGATGACTTGGGTATTTCACTTGTCTGCCATGCACGCAAATGTGGCGGCATCTGCATTAGCTGACTTGTGCACGCATGTGGGCTTAGCAAAGCCCTTTATAATAATCATAACAAACTAATTAGGTTTGCTTGAGCCATAGAGGACACACTGGAGTCAAACTCTACAGGTTGACCAGGTTGAGGCCGGGTCATGGGTTTGCCAACCTTGCATCAAGCATTAATAGTCAAGTCCGAGGAAAATTGGCATAGCAAGATGATGTTCATTCTGCAAAGCTCTTGCGCATTGGCATGGCAAACACATGATATTTCTCAGTAGGGAGCTATAATTCAGTTGCAGATACAGAAAAAGATGACACAAATGCACTGTTCTATGTTGTCTGACAAGATGTGTTAGAGTATACAGTCTTCGACATATGTTGCAGCATATTTGTGGGTGTGAGCACAAATATATTCGGTTGTCCTGTGTTTCACCATATCCATGGAGATAATAGTGTATCTTTCTTTTGAGTGTCCACCGTCCATCCCCCTCTGCTTAACCTTGCATGATGATGGAAGAAAAGATTTACACTAATCATCATCACACCATCCATCCCCCTCTTTTAGATTTCATTTGCATTTGTTTTGAGCTTATTTCTTGTAACTTATTACTATTATAAATGAAGGATTCTAACGGAGGAGGAAAATACAAACTCTCTCGCTCTCACTTCTCTCCCTATTTATACATGGTATCAGAGCCATTTGGCTAATCTTTCTTTTGAGTGCCCATCGTCCATCCCCCTCTCCTTAAGAAAATATTTACACTAATCATCATCACACAATGTTTCACATCCATCTCCCCCCCCCCCCCCCCCCCCCCCCCAAATAAAAATAAAAAAAGAGTCATTGCCCGGTAAATCCAACCACCATAGCAGCTCCACTCTTTGAAACCACCAACTCCGCCGCCTTTGCCACAGCCACTATTTTTCTTTTATCGGATATGTTGTCTCTGATTGAGCCTGATCTGATTGTTGTCAAATTCACTATTGTCAGCCAGGAAAAATGCTTTAACAGCCCTATGCACCACCATCCCCAAACCCATCTCGGAAGTAGATCTGTAACCCAAATCATTGTCAGCCATCGATCCATCATCAATGCTGCTGTAGGTTTGGTCATCCATCTGGTCGCAAAATCCTCAAACTCCTCCCACACCAGATCTGCTCACTACCATTGTGGTGTGCACTTGTTGGTTCTTATACATGTTTGCTCAACCCATTCATTTGCATCTGCACTTTCCCACCACCATTAGCAACCATCTACATTGCCGACTACATCACCACTCCGAAGCCCAAATCATCAGTAACCCGTCTCCAACCAGTGTTGTCTTTGTATTGTTGTTTCCCACTCCAACCAATCCACCGTCAGCCACTTCGATAGGCTGATACCCTTATGTTCCCTTTCTTAGATTGGTGCTCCGTAATTGCATGATATTTAGCACACCTTTAGATCCAAGGGGCATAAATTTCCTTTTGAGCCCTTTTCTCATGGCATGATCTCCGGGTGAACATCATTCAGTGCAAACTTCAGAGCCCTATTTAGGCACAGACATTGATGACCCCTTCTACTAGTATGCTACTCATCACTGCATTAGCACCGTCATTGTTGCTAAATCATTAGAAGAAAATTCTAATTCAGAGCTCTTTCGAGCTTCTAATTAGAACCAGTAGCACCATCAATTTCCTACTAGAACATTCTACAGCCACCAGAAGTGTCCCAGTAATGCAAGGGCATTTTCATACCCGGCTCGAGTGGGGTTGCATATGGGATGCAATGGCACACTTGGGGTGGGTAGCCCATGTGAGGCGGGCCCCATCTGTATGAAGCAGGTGGCTCATGTGAAGCAGAACCCATGTGAAGTGGGGCCCATGAGGGGGGTTCGGTCAAGGCCCTAACCCATGCGATGTGGAGCCTAGGATATGAGATAAAGGGATTAATTCACCATGCTCTATCAGTTCGAGCTTTTAAAGCAAGTGGTTAATTGTCATGCATCAAAGTAGTATCAGAGCAGGAGGTCTTGTGTTCAAGACTCCTCACCGGGGGTGATTAATGCAAGGGCATTTTCACATCGAGCTCGAGTGGGGTTGCTTGTGGGATGCGGGGGCACACTTGGGGTGAGTGGCCTGTGTGAGGCGGGTGACTCATGTGAGGCAGGCCCCATCTGTATGAAGTAGGTGTCACGTGTGAAGCAGAACCCATGTGAAGTGGGGCCCTCGAGGAGGGTTCGGCAGAGGTCCTAACTTATGCAATATGGGGCTTGGGCTATCACATAAAAGGGATTAATTCACCATGCTCTATCAGTTCGAGCTTTTAGAGCAAGTGGTTAATTGTCCTACATCACCCAGCCACTAGAATAGCTAGTGATTCAAATCCCAACCATAGTTGTCAAAATCCTATAATTTACGATTTTAATCGAATCTTAAGCAAAACAATTTGAATCCCACCTTGAATCCCTTTTTAGATGAGCCTTATGATTTAGGATTCAAATTATACTTGTTCTCTTCTATTTTAAGCTTTACTTTGGCTTTCATTTTATGTTTTTAAATTGGCGGGAGCTCTAAGAATCATTTAGAAGAGGTCAATTATTTTATTATGTTCTTTATAAGAGATTACATGAATCCTATTCTAGGTTAAACTGTATTGCATTTTCTTATGATTTCCAACTTTTAAATTGGTCAAAAAACACCAAATTGATTTATGACTCATCTGGTATGTTTTTATAGATGGTTGCAATCATGTTGACCTATATGCAAGGAATTCAATAACGGTATTGGTGGCCGTAACAATATGGGCCGTAATGGCCATTGCGACTCCTATAATGGCCATCATGGCCTTTGAATAAAAAGGGCATTGGCCCGATAACGGTTTTAATACCTTGCCTAATGTATTGTGATAATGATGGTTACAAATCAAAATATCCTTTTTTGTTGGTCTACTCTACAAAATCAAATGCTGCTTTTCCAACATGATTCTACGATCAAGAAAGGTAAAAAGAACGTAAATTATTAAAGAATTCTTGTATGTTTAAATTAAATTTCTTGAATGACAAAAATAAAGGAAAGACGAGAATCCTCTAACATTATCATGATAAGGCGGTATATTAGTTTGTGCATATTGATGGGAAATAGATGATTGATGAGTTTTTTTTTTCTGATTTATTTATATTTTTGCAATTTTTTTCATTTTTTAAGAAAATCATTAAAAAAAATCTTATGATTTGCGATTCGATATGATTCAATCCTTATTAAGATTTGCAATACATTAACGATTTTGACAACATTGATCCCAACCATTTGAAGTGCCACTAGACCCTTTAGCAGCCACCGAATGTGCCAGTGGCTCCTTTAGTAGCACTTGCATGATCCTTCTAGCTAGGTGCCACTCCCACTTCTTACCTATTTATACCTGAATACATTTTGAAACAGACGCTTCACAAGTCCTGCACCCGAATCTATTGCCACTGCGATTCACACTTCATGCAACTATAAGTGGTTCACATCCCAAAAAGTCATCGAAAAGTGCAGTCAGCCTCTCCCACTTTTGAAATCATCAGCAAGATGGGCATGCATAACATAAATGCTCCAGCTTGAGGGGCAATGTTAGAGTATACAATCTTCGACATACTTTGCAGTATATTTGAGTGTGAGAATACAAATATATTCAGTTGTCCTGTATTTATTCTGAGCTTATCTCTTGTAACTGATTAATATTATTATTATTATTATAAATAGAAGATTCTAGAGGAGCAAAACACAGGCTCCCCCTCCCCCCATTTCTACATGCTACAAAGATAAGATCCAATTGAAAACCATCAACATCCATCATGAAACAAAAATAGAGTCGCAATTTCACCTGCATATAGGTTAGCTGACTGTAGCTTAAAGCTTTACTTTTAACACTTTGATCTGGCCCATCCTACAAAATCAGTAATAGCATTAGTTGAACAAAGACTTTACGAATCTTAAGGCCAGGCCAGGAGAAGAAATGTATCAAAATGTTCCCATCCGACAACTACTTATATGGGTGTCAAACACAATAATTTTAGAAGTAAATAAATACCTGTGATACGAAAAGCGGAAATTTGGAAGCAACAGTGCTTTGATATCTGGAAAGAATCAGGATTAGTGGCTCAGCTAAATATGTGATCATTTCATAAAAGAGAATACATTCTTCCATATAAAATTGTTTTATAAAGAATAACAACAAATTGGTGAACATAAACCATACTTTAAGATGGATTCGATTGTCCTTTCCAGATAGTCTGCACGATTGCATGCCATTACCACAACAGCTGCTACATGCACCTGAGAATTTGAACGAGCGGGTTAGGTTGGATTAATTTATGTGATGCCATTCTCAAGAAATCATAAGACAACAAGGAATCAAGCAGTGTTGCATCCTCCACCTCTTTTTTATCAATCAATCTCTGTAGACCCCTCTCTGCAGCAAAAAGACAAATCATTACATGCTGTAACTGATACAAGGATGGATTGTTTGGTATCAAACATTGGACACAAGGCAATCAACATGTTGATCTCATCAGACCCGATATGCCGATGCATACAGTCAATCAATAATGATAAAAGATTGACAGTAATAACAATACATTCTGGAGAAATAACTGCTTATAGAATTTGTCAGAAAAATCATTCCCTAAACTTGAATGAAAAGACAAAAGGCCACGGAGGAATTGCAGAATCTGTGTCAAATTCATGGATTCCCAATACCAACTTTTCACAATTATTTGCCTTTTAAAACTGCAATTCTCCTCATTGGAAATGGTGAATTCTGTTTGATAATAATACAAGTGTGGACACAACAAAGTACTCCATAAGGAACAAAATTAAATTAAATAAACTCCAACAAAAGGTTGTTACTGAGAAATACAAGTAAACATACTTTCAAGATCTTGAACAAGAGCCCTCAAATGCCCACATTCTTCATCTTGTCTTTTCTTTGCTTCTGAAATTCAACACCACATTAGGTTTATAAAAAATAAATAAATAAGACTTAAAATTAAAAAAAAAAAAAAAAAATTATTCTATTCTCTGACAAAAAGAAAAATAACTAGCACAATATGTTCCCTACAAACAACCATCATGTTATCCACAATCATTCAAGGCCACGGCTAAAGATAATAAGCAATCATTAAACCATGCCATGTCGAGGAAGAAGTAAATGTTACATGAAATGAGATGTTTGAAAACATTAGGAAAGTGACGAAAGATGTTTTTAGGAGTATCCAGAGGGAAAGCCAATCAAATAATGAAACTTGTTGGTGGCATGATGATGTTAAAAAAAAAAAAAGCTATTAACAAGAAATGTTCATGTTTCAAAGCTTGGCAAGGGATTAAAACAATAAAAGTCTTGAACAAGATAGAAATGCCAAAAAGATTGCTAAGAAAGTGGTAAGTGACACAAAACTTAAGACTTGTGATGATATTTACAATAGATTGGCATTAAGAGAAGGTAAGAAAAATGTCTTCCAAACTGCAAAAATGAAAGGGAGAGGAAGAGCAGGGACCTTAATCATGTTAGATGCATTAAGAGTGATGACCAGAGGGTAGGAGTAAAGGACAATGAGATCAATAAAAGGTAGAGTAGCTATTTTCAGAACTTTTTAAATGACAACTACTTTAAGAGCATACATATAGAGGGAACTACAAACTCAAGTGACATAAGAGTCCATAAATACTTTTGTCAGATTAGGATATTTGAAGTGAAAGAAGCTTTGAGAAAGATGAAAAAAGAAAAGGCCCTTGGACCAGATGGTATACCAGTATAGGTTTAGAAGGTATGGGAGATATTGGGTTATTTTGGTTGACAAAGTTGTTAAATAAGATTGTAAGATCAAAGAAAATGCCATACGAATGGAGGAAAAGTATGGTGGTACCTATTTATAAGAATGACGGAGATAAACAAAGTTACACTAACTAACATGGGATTAAACTTATGAGCCAAACTATGAAACTTCGGGAAGGAGTGATTCAGCAAAGACCAAGGCATGAGACAATTGTATCAGAAAATCAATTACGTTTTTATGCCAAGGAGGTCTACAACTAAAGCTATTAATCTCCGCATGGTCTTTATAATATTGACTTGATAAAGATTATGATAGGGTCCCTATAGAGTTAATCTAGTGGATGTTGGGAAAGAAAGGAGTTTCAAGAGGATATATTGACATGACTAAAGATATGTATGAGAGAACAGTGACAAATGTGAGGACCATTAGTGGAGAGACATGTGAGTTCCCAATTATTATAGGCTTACACCAAGGGTCGACATTGAGCTCATACCTTTTCGCATTGGTTACGAACAAATTAACAAGGCATTTGCAAGAAGAGATCCCATGGTGTATGTAAATTAGTCGAACTAAAGTAGAGTATATGGACTGCAATTTTGGTCAGAACAGGTGTGTTAAAATGAGGAATTAGTTAAGATAGTTGACTAAAAAGTTTCCCAAAATGACCACTTTCAATACATTGGGTCAATAATTCATGAGAGTAGAGAGATTGAAAAGGGCGTTGCCTATAGAATTCAAGTTGGCAGGAAGAAATGGAGATGTGTCTCTGGAGTTTTATGTGATCATCGTGTACCACTCAAACTAAAAGAGAAAATTTACAAGATAACTAAAAGACTAGCCATGCTTTATGTGACAAAATGTCGGTCAGTTAAAAACGTATTCATAGGATGTGTAGCTAATATGAGGATGTTAAGATGGAAGAGTGGCAAAACTGCAAATGATAGAATTGAAATGAATGCATCTGAGGGAACTTAAAGAGTAGTATCAATGAGTAATAAGATGAGGGAAACCAAACTTAGATTGACGCAAGACAACTAATCACTTGCTCTAAAAGATTGAACGGATAGAGCATGGCAAATCAATCCCTTTATGTCATAACCTAGGTCAGGCCCTCAGCTGAACCCCCTCCTCACACGGGCCACCTACCCTGAGTGTGCCCCTACTTCACATAGGCCACCCCACTCGGGCCCGGTGTGAAAATGTCACTGCATTAATCACCCTCGGTGAGGAGTTTCGAACACAAGACCTCCCGCTCTAATACCACTTTTGACACAAGACAACTAACCATTTGCTC